>NC_025998.2:93126585-93196711 GCF_000442705.2 Elaeis guineensis | reverse complement strand
ATTTGAAATACAATGTGGACAACCTGATCAGAGTTGACAGTTGAGCTCTGGGGTGTCCTATGATCATTTTGGTCAGGGAATGAATTATATGAAAACTATATCCGTATGGGTTCTAAGGATGTTGTTCTAACACATTCGACCTATCCGGTCGTCGGGTACCATTGCTAGATGGTCACTTCGATTGGTATAGAAATTTGTTCCTATGCTACCGGCTTAGGTTCGGACCTATGAGGTCACACACATTAGAGTTCATGATCCGATCAGATGGTTGATCAACGATTAAGAATCGTTCTAGGGTTAGATGATCAATACGATTGATATTTAACCCAGTGCAAGTGTTGCAGGAGGATCGATTAGCAATTTGATTGCTAATTGGCTTAATTTGATTAAGCCAATGGGATGAGATTAAGTATAATTAAATATGATTTAATTAGATTTGGTTTGGGCTTGATTGGATCAAGTCCAATTGGTTTATTGGATAAGCCAAGTGCAAGGAAAACTAGTCCTAGTTCAACTAGGACTTGGGTCAATCTAATTTCTAATTTGATTAGAAAATTAAATCAGATTTAAATCTAATTTAATCTGATTAAATTAGGTTCTTAATTGGGTTAAGACCTATTTTAATTGGGTTGATCTAATTTTAATTTGATTTGGTTTGGGAAACCAAATTAAAACAAGTCATAAGACAGAATCCTAGTAAGACTAGGATTCCACCTTGCGCCACATAATCCTTCTCCACGCCCTCTCTCTTATTCAACGCCAATCTCCACTTATTTTGTGTGAAAAAAGCCTCTCCCAGATCTCTCCCACGTTCACAAAAGGTCTCCTCTCTTCTTTCTTACATGGAAGGTGGTTTGGATCAAATCTAAAAGGAATAAGTTTGGATTTTGAATTCTATGAGATAGAGTTTTAGAAATCCAAAACTCTTTCAATTTTGCACCGAATTTATCCAAATTTTTTTTGGAATTTTCGTGGCCTTTAGGGTTTATATTGTGAACCCTTTGCTGTTGATCCATGCATGAAAATATGGAGGAGATGCTCAAGAGTTGGGCGTCCCTTAACTTGCCATGTTTGGATAAGCCTTGACTAGGTGTTTGACCTAGACAAGGACTCTATCATATCTCTCTATATAAGATGAGTTTCTTCGTGAAATTTTAAGGGAAGATAGAGATATGAGAGACCTTTGTGCCATCCAAAAATCAGAGAGAAATACCTTTGGGTTGTGGAGATATAAAAGACGCAAGTTAGGGCATTTAGAGAGAAAAATGTGAAGAAGAAGAGGGTCTTCTTCTAGGGTTTTTGTTTTCATATCTTTCCTCCCTCCATCTTGAGTTTCCTGAGAGTGTCTCAGATCTGAAACTCCTCCTTCTACTTTCCATCTTTGGAAGAGTCCAAATCAGGAAGAAGGAGGCACCTGATCAACCATCAAAGAAGGATCAGTGCAGTACTAGCATACTGTGCTGATTTCCTGAAGCAGGACTTCTGATCGAGATTCGTGGGCTCGTGTGGATGACTCCTAGAGGTCGGACGCGTGTGCGGCTTGCAACATCATCCTTAAGCCCGGATCAGCGAGGTTAGAGCGTCTAACTTGCAAGGTAATAGATCTGATCTATTATTTAATACATACATTAGATGTAGCTAGTATAGAAACATGTTGATATGATCAACATGTAGTTCATACTATATTCATATATATTTTAATTTCTGATTTAATGCCATGTAATAATCATGTAATAGGATCTTAGATCTAGGGATTTTCTGATCTTAAAAAATAAATTTTGATTTATTTTAGTCTTCCGCTGTATGATCTTGAAAAAGTTTCAAGATCTAACCCTCTTTTTCAAGATCTAACCCTGAAACCCTAGATCTGGTTCCTACAATTGGTATCAGAGCCAGGTTCTTTATTACATGATTATTTATACATGCTTAGATTATTTTTTAGATTAGACCTAATTTATAATCTGATTATTAAATCTGAAATTAAAATTTTAGATCAATCACAAACTGCAAGGTTGTCCTGCTGTAAGGTTTACCCCTTACAGTGCAAAGGTTGTCCTAGTTTGTGTAGATCTATCTTTAATCATAAATTTGTTAGATATGATTTAGATTAAATTTATGATTTATTAGATTTAAAAGATATTTAAATCTGAAATAAAATCTCTTTGTTAATAATTTTTATGCAAAGAAATTATTTAAAGTTGAAATTGTTTCAATTACATGAACCTGTTTAGATTAGATCTAAAGTAGTTTCATATTTATTTCACTTGCATCTTGATTATGAATCAAACATGCAATATGATTGGTAGAATCATATTGTAAAATTGTTTTACAAATATGAAAATTATTTTTTGAAAAGCCAAACCCAACCCTCAGCCCAAAACTTAATTAAGAATTAAGAAGTTGTTTGATTAGGTTCTAGGATTGTGAATTGAAGAACCTAAGACACAAATCATAACACATTGGGTTAATGGGTTAGTGGGAATTAGGTCCATTAATTGGGTTAGACCTATGGTTAGATTAAAGATGGACTTAATTAGAGAATTGACTAAATCTAATCAATTGTTGTCTTAGATTAGGTCAAGGATTCTCTAGATCAATTACAATAGTTATAGTTGGTCAAGTCCATGTCTTTAACGAGAACCAAATGGACTTGATTTTTGGCTAAGCGGTCTAGCACGAACTGTTAGGTTGATCTAATCGAAACTAATTAAACCAGTTGGTGTCTAAGGTAAACCAAACCGGTGGTTTTTAATTGGGAGCCCGCTTACCTGGCCATTTCTGATGGTGTCTAAGGCAAGCTTTGGCAGACCCTCCCACTGATCGAACTTACCTGGCCTCTTGGTGAAATTATGTTTTGATCGGATCACTTGACTATTCGAGCTGACCCATGTCAGCTAGGTAAATCAGTGTGACTGATTTAGGTGCTCCTAGACCAGCCCTTTTAATGGTCTCCCTTAAGCTGACTTGGTGAAGCCAGTGGGAGGATCATGATAAGCTGGTTCATCTGACTTCATCTTCTATATTATTTAAATCTTCTAAAATTATTAGGTCCTTAAAATGATAAAGTTATGGAGATAACTGAGTCATAGCCTCCCATTAAGGTGTTTGATAATGAGTCCATAAACTCAATAATCATTGCAGACCCAAAGGCCTGGTGCTTGTTGACTAATGGAATTATCACTCATCATATGACGACTTGGAAGTATCTCTCTAATAGTGGTTAGGTGAGCCAACCAAAGTTGGGCTTAATCATTCGTTGGTTAGATACACTAAGTATGATCATGTTAATGGTTGGACCTAACTGGATCCTTACAGTGGAGGCCAAAGCCTACTGATTAGGTTTCTGGGGCAAAATTAAAATTACTAGAAATTGTTTAGAGAAACAATTGGTTATGAACCTACCCTTAGATGTACATGGGTTGGCCAACCAAAGTTGGGCTTGTGTGCAGTCTAAGTGGATTCTAGTACCCGCTAAGGAATTAGGGTAATTCCTTGAATTGAAGGTAGAGGCTACCAATTCGAATAAAATAGTGGGAGAAACCTTTTGATTAAAGTCCAAATCTTTAGGTTTAATGAATCAATTACTAATTAGATTATGGTTCTTCTTTGTGCAAATATGGCCACTTCCCTATCGCTCCGATTATTGTTGGACAATGATAAGTTGGTGGGACCCAACTTTGGTAGCTGGTACCGAAAGTTGAAGATAGTCCTGGAGCATGAACGGATCCTATATGTGATAATGGATCCTGCACCTGAGGAGCCAGCTGTCAATGTACGTGGAACAATCAGAGACACTTACCAGAAGTGGCTCAGTGACCGGACCACGGTGCGCTGTATCATGCTGGCTGCTATCATGAGCGACGAGTTCAGTCGCAGATTCGAGACGGCTCAGCCAAAGGACATGCTTCAAGTGTTGGAGGATACCTTTGGCACACCCGATGACGTAGAGAGGCACAAGACTAGTTGTGCCATCTTCAACGCCAAAATACGGGATGGAGTCTCTGTCACTGATCATGTATTGTACATGATCGAGCTGATGGAACGATTGAGCAAGCTCGGCTTTCCCTTGCATGAGCAGCTTGGGAAAGATGCAATACTGAACTCGCTGCCCAAGTCTTGTCTCCCATTCCTCACTCATTATAGAATGACAAAGCCTGAAGAGAACTACCACGGGTTACTGGGGTTGCTTCAGAACTTTGAGAAGGATCACCAACTTTACAAGGAGTCGGTGAACTTAGTGGGAGGTTCGTCTTCTGGTTCTTGACCTTTTAAGAAAAGGAAGAAGAATAAGAAGAAGAAAGTAAAGAAGGTGCAAGTTCAGGCTAGGACATCAATGCAGAGCCAGACCAAAAAGGTCAAGCCTGATAAGAGTCTATTCTACTGGCAAGCACCCTAGATTAGATAGTGTGTCAGATATCTATTTATGGCACTGTAGGCTAGGTCATATAAACAAGAACAGAATAAACAGGTTGACTCAAGAGGGAATTCTCGAAGTTAGTGATTGTGAATCACTTCCAACCTGTGAGTCCTGTCTTCTTGGTAAAATGACCAAGTCACCTTTTACTGGAAAAGGTGAGAGAGCTACTGAGCTCTTGAGTCTAATACATACTGATGTATGTGGGCCCATGAGCACCAGTGCTAGAGGTGGATATTTCTACTTCATAACTTTCACGGATGACCTATCCCGATATGGATATGTCTATCTGATGAAACATAAGTCAGATTCATTTGAAATGTTCAAATGATTCTGAAGTGAAGTAGAAAAATAAACTGGAAAGAGTATTAAAACTCTTCGATCTGATCGAGGAGGAGAATACCTTTCTAGTGAGTTTCTCACATATCTAAGAGAGAATGGGATTCTCTCCCAATGGACTCCTCCAGGAACACCACAGCATAATGGTGTGTTTGAAAGGAGGAATCGGACTTTGTTAGACATGGTCCGATCCATGATGGGTTTTTGCTAGCTTGCTGATATCCTTCTGGGGATATGCACTCGAATCGGCCTGTTATCTGTTAAATAGGATTCCAAGTAAGTCTGTAATTAAGACTCCATATGAGATATGGACAGGACGTAAGTCAGTACTTTCACACCTTAGGGTCTGGGGGTGCCCGACCTATGTCAAACGATTAGTCACAGACAAACTTGGACCTAGGTCTGACAAATGCTCATTCATAGGGTACCCCAAAGAGACAAAAGGATATTTTTTCTACCATGCTGATGAACAAAAGGTGTTCGTCAGCCTTAAGGCAATCTTTCTAGAAAAGGAGTTCCTTGGTGAAGGAACCGTTGCCTCTAAGATTGAACTTGATGAAGTTCAACAGGTAGAAGGACCGACACCAATAGCTGAACCTGAGTCGGATATGATTAGATCACATCCGGAGCCCAATATACCTGCACCATTGAGGTGATCCGGTAGAGTACCACGTCAGCCAGACAGATACTATGATTTCTTGATCCGGGATGGTGATCCCATCAAACTTGATGAGAATAATGAGGATCCGATCACCTATATGGATGCTATGCAGAGACCTGATTCCGAGAAATGGCTTAAAGCCATAAAATCCGAAATGGAGTCCATGAAGGTCAACGATGTATGGACATTGGTTGACCCACCTGAAGGGGTTAAACCCATTGGGTGTAAATGGGTCTTCAAAAGGAAGAGGGGCGCAGACGGAAAGGTGGAGACCTATGAAGCCCGTCTGGTTGCCAAGGGGTATCATCAACGTTATGGTATTGACTATGACGAGACATTTTCTCCTGTGGCAATGCTCAAATCTATTCGGATAATGCTTGCAATAGCTGCCCATCTGGATTATGAGATCTGGCAGATGGATGTAAAGACTGCTTTCCTGAATGGAGAGCTGACTGAAGAGGTGTATATGATACAACCTGAAGGGTTTACATCCACAGATGAGTCCAAGGTGTGCAAGCTTCAGAGATCCATTTATGGACTGAAGCAAGCTTCTCGAAGTTGGAACATGCATTTTGATAAGGTGATCAAAACGTATGGCTTCATTAAGAATGGAGAAGAGCCCTGCATCTATAAATGGGCAAATGGTCCAGTTGTGGTATTCTTTGTCTTGTACGTGGATGACATTCTCTTAATCGGGAATGACATCCCCGCACTACAGGGAATAAAAGTTTGGTTGTCATCACAGTTCTCCATGAAGGACTTGGGTGAAGCATCCTACATCCTAAGGATGAAGATCTATAGGGATAGATCTAAAAGGATGCTTGGGTTATCCCAGTCCATGTACATAGACACTGTGCTGAAGAGGTTCAGCATGAAGAATTCCAAGAAGGGCTATCTACCAATAGGCCAAGGAATTTCTCTCTCTAAGAAGGATTGTCCGACAACTCCTGAAGAGAGAGAGCGTATGAGTAGAGTCCCATATGCTTCAGCCATGGGATCTATCATGTACGCCATGACATGTACAAGACCAGATGTGGCATACTCACTAGGAGTAGTGAGTAGATACCAATCTGATCCTGGAGAAAACCACTGGAAAGTGGTTAAAGCCATCCTTAAGTATTTGAGAAATACTAAAGACCAATGGTTGGTTTATGGCGAGTCAGATCTGAAACTTGTGGGGTTCACAGACTCCAGCTTTCAATCTGACCATGATGACAGCAGGAGTGTGTCGGGTTATATCTTTATTCTGAATGGTGGAGCCATCTGCTGGAAGAGTTCCAAGCAGCATACTGTGGCGGACTCTGTTTGTGAAGCGGAGTACATCGCAGCATCGGATGCCGCGAAGGAAGCTGTGTGGCTGAGGAAATTCATCAATGAGCTCGGAGTAGCATCCTCCTTCGATGGTCCAGTCCTGCTCTACTGCGACAGCACTGGTGCCATAGCTCAGGTGAAGGAACCCAAAGCACATCAGCGAATGAAGCACATCTTGCGCCACTTCCACCTGGTCTGAGAGATCGTGGATCGAGGTGACGTCGACCTTCAGAAGATCGACGGAAAGGAGAACCTAGCCGACCCCTTCACTAAAGCCCTGGCAATAAAGGAGTTCGACAACCACAAGTCGAAGATGGGTATTAGATACTATGCCGAGTGGCTTTAGGACAAGTGGGAGTTGTTGGGAAATGTGTCCCAAAAAGCCAATCGTCAAGCTGTTGACGGTTGAGCAACCAAGTATTGTAATTGATTTGTTAATAAATAAAATATATTTGGTATTTTCATCATAAGCTTTCATCTTCTAATGAACTCCGTTGTTATGATGAAGTCCTTAGGACTATTTAGATTCGATAAAGAGAGGATTTATCGATTAATCCTTAAAACAGTTCACGACCAAATGATAGGCTGTTAATAAGGACAACAGCTTCTATCGAGCATAGGTCGCTGTAAGCCATATGGGTTGGTTGTCCTCTTAACCAAGGAGTGTGGAGACATCGGTATGGCATACAGGTAAGATGTAAGGGTACATCATCATTGAACGTGACCAACTCCAGAGCATTCTGCTGTCGAGAATGTCTCTGATGGGATATAGGTATAAGTGTCTCTTAGACTTGAGATCGCCTCAGTGACTTGCAAGCAACTCACTGTGCTTTGGTACTGGACTAACTGAATTTCTAATTCAGGGATGGAAGGCTTCTGGGCACAATCAAGTACTTGCGAAGTCAGAGTGTGATCGAGATGGGATTGACCACTCCAAGAGTTGGAGAAGAATGAGTCACTGTATTTCAATTTAGCAAAACCTTGGCCAGGGTAATCCATCAGATGGATTTGATATTTTGAAATACAATGTGGACAACCTGATCAGAGTTGACAGTTGAGCTCTGGGGTATCCTATGATCATTTTGGTCAAGGGGATGAATTATATGAAAACTATATCCGCATGGGTTCTAAGGATGTTGTTCTACACATTCGACCTATCCGATCGTCGGGTACCATTGCTAGATGGTCACTTTGATTGGTATAGAAATTTATTCCTATGCTACCGGCTTAGGTTCGGACCTATGAGGTCACACACATTAGAGTTCATGATCCGATCAGATGGTTGATCAACGATTAAGAATCGTTCTAGGGTTAGATGATCAATACGATTGATATTTAACCCAGTGCAAGTGTTGCAGGAGGATCGATTAGCAATTTGATTGCTAATTGGCTTAATTTGATTAAGTCAATGGGATGAGATTAAGTCTAATTAAATATAATTTAATTAGATTTGGTTTGGGCTTGATTGGATCAAGTCCAATTGGTTTATTGGATAAGCCAAGTGCAAGGAAAAACTAGTCCTAGTTCAACTAGGACTTGGGTCAATCTAATTTCTAATTTGATTAGAAAATTAAATCAGATTTAAATCTAGTTTAATCTGATTAAATTAGGTTCTTAATTGGGTTAAGACCTATTTTAATTGGGTTGATCTAATTTTGATTTGATTTGGTTTGGAAAACCAAATTAAAACAAGTCATAAGACAGAATCCTAGTAAGACTAGGATTCCACCTTGCGCCACATAATCCTTCTCCACACCCTCTCTCTTATTCAACACCAATCTCCACTTATTTTGTGCAACAAAAGCCCTCTCCCAGATCTCTCCCACGTTCACAAAAGGTCTCCTCTCTTCTTTCTTACATGGAAGGTGGTTTGGATCAAATCTAAAAGGAATAAGTTTGGATTTCGAATTCTATGAGATAGAGTTTTAGAAATCCAAAACTCTTTCAATTTTGCACCGAATTTATCCAAATTTTTTTTGGAATTTTCATGGCCTTTAGGGTTTACATTGTGAACCCTTTGCTGGTGATCCATGCATAAAAATATGGAGGAGATGCTCAAGAGTTGGGCGTCTCTTAACTTGCCATGTTTGGATAAGCCTTGACTAGGTGTTTGACCTAGATAAGGACTCTATCATATCTCTCTATATAAGATGATTTTCTTCATAAAAGTTTAACGAGAGATAGAGATATGAGAGACCTTTGTGCCATCCAAAAATCAGAGAGAAATACCTTTGGGTCATGGAGATATAAAAGACGCAAGTTAGGGCGTTTAGAGAGAAAAATGTGAAGAAGAAGAGGGTCTTCTTCTAGGGTTTTTGTTTTCATATCTTTCCTCCCTCCATCTTGAGTTTCCTGAGAGTGTCTCAGATCTGAAACTCCTCCTTCTACTTTTCATCTTTGGAAGAGTCTAAATCAAGAAGAAGGAGGCACCTGATCAACCATCAAAGAAGGATCAGCGCAGTACTAGCATACTGTGCTGATTTCCTGAAGCAGGACTTCTGATCGAGATTCGTTGGCTCGTGTGGACGACTCCTAGAGGCCGGACGTGTGTGTGGCTTGCAACATCATCCTTAAGCCCGGATCAGTGAGGTTAGAGCATCTAACTTGCAAGGTAATAGATCTGATCTATTATTTAATACATACATTAGATGTAGCTAGTATAGAAACATGTTGATATGATCAACATGTAGTTCATACTATATTCATATATATTTTAATTTCTGATTTAATGCCATATAATAATCATGTAATAGGATCTTAGATCTAGGGATTTTCTGATCTTAGAAAATAAATTTTGATTTATTTTAGTCTTCCGCTGTATGATCTTGAAAAAGTTTCAAGATCTAACCCTCTTTTTCAAGATCTAACCCTGAAACCCTAGATCTGGTTCCTACAAATAGAAGGTTGTTCTTTTGAAGGCCGCCTTTCAAAGCGGCCATCACGACCGATTGGTCCAAGTTCTGGACTTTCAATGCGGCGACATTGAAACGGTTGACGTAAGCTCGAATGGACTCCCCCTCCCTCTGCTTGATGTTGATGAGAGACTCCGAACCCCTCCGGGGATGCCGACTGCTAACAAAATGAGCCGCAAACTGGTGGCTCATCTGATCGAAAGAAAAGATGGTACCCAGCTTCAGCACCGAGTACCAGTTTCTTGCCGCTCCCTTCAAGGTGGATGGGAAAGCTCGACACAGGATGGCGTCTGGTGCGTCATGGAGTAGCATCATTGTCCGGAAGGCCTCTAGGTGGTCAACTGGGTCCGAAGTCCCATCGTAGCTTTCAAATTGAGGGAGCTTGAAGTTTGACGGGATCGATTCCTGCATGATCATTTGAGAGAATGGAGGGTCAGTACAAATATCCTCACCATAAGCGGGGGGAGCGTGGCGGAGTTCTTCGATCCGACGGTTCATCTCCTGGAGCCTTCGATCCAGGAAATCCTCTCGACTACGAGTCTCGAGGGTTTTCTGGCAGAATGGAGGTAGAGATCTTTCAGGAGTAGAATCATGATCTGACTGAGAGCTCTCCACCCTCGGATTCATCTTTTCGGGAAAGACAGGGCGACTGGCCCAAGTGGCCCGTCTTACTGTTGGATTTTGGAGTTCTGGTGACGTTCTCTCTAGTCGCACCGATGCCTGCAGCTGTTGTTGCTGCTGCATGGCCTGTACCGCTTCAGTGAGACCTCTGACCTGCTGAACCAGCAAGTCAAATTGCTCCACACCAACCACCATTGCCGGAGGAGGAGGAGGAGCCTGAGAAACTGGAGGTGAGGCCGGAGCCTGAGATCTGGCCGCTGAGGCCGTGGATCGCCGAGTGGATGCTTTGCAGGGAGGCATCAGGCAAAGACCTGGTAGAGGAAGGAGAAGAGGTGTCGGAGAGGATGACCGAAGGTGGTCCCATTGAGCGCTCCTTTAAGAACAAGGGTACTGCAAAGACACAGACCCTTCCTCTAGCGCCAATCTTGTTGGTGCAGAAATCCACTAGCGTCGGAGAAGCTGGAGTCGAGGGAGTTGCGGTCGCCGTCGGGACCTACAAAGAAAGTCTAAACCGAAGTTGGGGGTGCTCCGGCAAGACCCTCTGATGCTCAAGTCAGTTCTCTACCTCAACAAGAATGGAGTGCTCGAACGAAAATTTTAGCAGAGTTTTGAGATAGAAATTAGAGCTTAGAGAATAACGTATCTAGGGTCCCCTTTATATAGGTGGGGGGTGCAATAGACTAATAGCGACGTTTGTAACCGTCTGGCAGTGGGCCGTTCGAGGTCAGGAGGAGTTTGTTATGAAGAGTAGCGGAGTGGAATCGTGGCCATCACCGTGACCTGCCACGTGGAGTCTGTCGCGGGGAGTGGAGCGGCGTCCGTTGTCGCGACTTGCCAGAGGGTGGAGGAGCCACGCGGTATCCATCGCAGGAAGTGGAGCAGAGTCGTGGCCATTACTGTGGCCTGCTAGGGAGTGATGGAGACGCACGAAATCCATTGCAGAAAGTGGAGCAGAGTCGTGGCCATTACTGTGGCCTGCCAGGGAGTGATGGAGCCGCACGGAATCCATCGCAGGAAGTGGAGCAGAGTCGTGGTCGTTACTGTGGCCTGCCACAGGGCCCAGGCCTGTTGACCGAAGTTTGGTTGAGGTGCCTGGCAGAGAGAGGTAGCTATCCATCTGAGAGGAACTCGGATGTTGCAAATCCTGTTGGGTGCCTTGGGCATTAAGGCTGCGGGCGAGGACCACTTGCCATAGGAGCTCGGTCAGAAGCTTTCCACAGACGCAGTCTGGTTTCGCACAGAATTCGGCAGAGGGTCGACCGACAGTGGATGTCGAATGGCGTTGGAGAGGTTCATCCACTGGAGGGGTCTAGCTGCTGGATTTCGTGAGCCCAGAATTTGTCTGCTATAGAAGTTCGGTCGGAGTCCGATCTCCGTAGAAGCTCGGATGGGGATCATTTGTCGAGGAATCTCGATCGAGGCCTGTCTGCAATAGAAATCCGAAAGGAATTCATCCACAATGGAGGCTCGGGTGAAGGCTTACAGTGGGAATCCAGCACGGACCGCTCGTGGTAGAAATTTGAAGTAGATCGTTTATAGCAGAAGCTCAGAGTGGGTCGCTTGCAGTAGAAGCTCGGAGTCCGGCCTTTGTAGGAGTTCGGGGTGAGGTCTACCTGCAACAGGAGTTCAGGGTGAAAGTCCGGCTCCCGTAGGAGCTCGGATGAAGTCTACCTATTCGGGGATGAAGCTCGGCTCTCGTAGGAGTCCAGACAAAATCTACCTGCAGTCGAAGTTCAGGGAAGAGGTCCGGCTCTCGTAGGAGCCCGAACGAAGGCTACCTGCGGTTGGAGTTCGGGGAAGAGGTCCAGCTCCCGTAGGAGTCCGGACGAAGGCTACCTACAGTTGGAGTTCGGGGAAGAGGTCCGGCTCTCGTAGGAGTCTGGACGAAGGCTAGAAGGTGGTCAACCACCGTAAAAACTTGGATGGAGTCCGTCCATCATGAAGAATCTGGTTGACACTGATAGGGGTTTATCTGTCGGCATAACTTGGGAATGTTGCGGAGGCTCAGCTGCCGGAGAGGTTCGAAAAGATGTCGTCGAAAGTCAGACGTCGGTAGAATCCCTGGAGGGTCACTCCTGACACGAACTTCAACTGGGGGGTATTTTTACCCAACACCAATGGTTCGGTTGCATCGGGAACATGCAACCACTCTATTAGCTAAGAGTTGCTCCAGGGTAAGGATAGGATTGGGCCCAATAACTGTTAGGTGAGGGACCCAATGATGGCCTTGCACCTGCTTGTGAGCGGTGGGTCAGGCTTAACTAAGAAGTGTGGACAATAACTGTTAGGTGAGCCCACATGACTTAGAGACCAAGTTGCTGCAACATGCTTAGTGAAGCATCTGGGTAAGGAGTTGCCTACGCATCGGTGTGCATGTTACCAATAACTGTTAGGTGAGATGCATGTCATCGGTGGGACCACAGCACCCACTAAGAATCTTTTGTTGCGTCAGGGTTTTCATTTCCTTTTCAGAGAGTGGAGGGATCCAAAAAATTAGTGAAAGTCATTATTTTCATCTTAAAATCCCTAGAAGTAAATTAAAAATTAAGTATAAAAGTCTAACTTGAATCTCTACTCTTGCAGTTAAACCATTATGTCAATCTCAAACACTTTAGCTTGCATCCTTGAAACCAATCATTTGATCGATAATAATTTCAAAGACTGGCTCAGAAACCTCAGGATTGTCTTAGGTTCAGAAAAGTTAAGCCATGTTCTCGATCAGGATCCTGTTGTATTGCCAAACCATCCTACTACTGAGCAGAGAGCTACTTTTGAGAAGTGGATGGATGAAGATAGTCGGGTTAAGTGCTATATGCTGGTGTCTATATCAAACGAGTTGTAAAGCCAACACGAGCATATGCCCACTACCCGAGCCATGATTACTCATCGACAAGAGTTGTATGATGAGAAGAGCCATATTGCGTGCTTTGAAGTGTCCAAGAGACTCTTCAACCTGAAGATGCATGAAGGACAATCTGTCCATGAGCACTATATGATAGTGATCAAAGATATTGAAGAGCTTGAGAAGCTCAGACTGGATATGCAAAAGAAATTACAAATAGATCTGATACTTCAATCTCTTACCAGTTCATATAGTCAATTCATCATGAATTTTCATATGAACAAACTTGACTGCACTATTTTCGAACTTGTCAACATGTTGGTCACAACAGAGGGTATCTTGAAGAGTTCAAGGGACTCTATTCTTGTTGTAGAGCAGACTTCTTTCAAGAAAAAGTCTGTTGGAAGAAAGAAGGCTAAATCCACAAAGAAGCAGAAGAAAGAGAGTAAGTCGAAGAAGGATGGTTCAAAGGTGGCTGAGGCAAAGGGAAAGTATTTCCACTGTCATGTTGAAGGTCATTGGAGGAGAAACTGTCCAAAATACCTGGAGAGCCTAAAGACCAAAAAGGATGATAAACCTTCTGAAGGTACGCTCGTAATTGAATTTAATCTTACGATTTTTTTTACTTCTAGTCAGGTATTGGATCCTGGCTCGAGTGCTCATATATGTACCTCAATGTAGGGTTTGATAGAAAGTAGGAGGTTAAGAGAAGGTGACATGATCCTTCGGGTCAGTAATGGAGCAAAGGTTGCTGTAGAGACCGTTGGCACTTATCCTCTTCGATTACCATCTGACGTTAGATTAGATTTAAAAGACTGTTATTATGTTCCTGTAGCTAGTCGAAATTTAATTTTTGTGTCTGTGCTAGCACAGAAAGGTTTTGAAATTAGTTTCAATAAAGATTTTTGTTCCATTTATTTACGAAATAAATTGGTTGCACGATGTCTTTTAATTGACAGTCTTTATCACTTGCATGTTGATGTGAATGTGAACCTAAATGAGCAAATAGTGAGTACCGTAGGTCAAAAGAGATCCAGAGATGAAATTAACCAGAAGTACTTGTGGCACCATAGACTAGGCCATATTGAAAAAGATAGAATAAACAAACTAGAAAAGGATGGGATCCTTGGCTCTCTTTGCCCAGAGCCATATCCAGCTTATGAATCTTACCTTCGAGGAAAGATGGATAAGTTACCCTTTGTAGGATATGGGAAAAGGGTCACAGAGTTACTTGTCCTAGTACACACCGACGTGTGTGGGCCATTTGATGTGCAAGCCAGGGGTGGTTACACATACTTCATTATCTTTATCGATGATTTATTTAGATATGAGTATGTGTATCTAATGAAACACAAGTTTGAGGCCTTTAAAAAGTTTCAGAAATTCAGGCATGAAGTAGAAAAGCAGACAGGTAAACTCGTTAAAGTTCTTCGATCTGATCGAGGAGATAAATAGCTTAGTCAAAAATTTCTGAGATATCTTAAGGATAATGACATAGTCTCTCAGTGGATCCCTCCTGGAACACCTCAGCTCAACGAGGTATCTGAAAAGAAGAACAGGACTCTATTGGATATGGTCCGGTCCATGATGAGCTTCACTGATCTACCTTTATTTCTTTGGGGACATGCCTTGTTAACTACCATTCACTTGTTGAATAGGGTTCCTTCAAAGTCCATTCCTACCACACCGTATGAGATATGGTTCGGTAAGAAGCCGAGTCTGGATTATCTTAAGACTTGAGGATGTCCAGCCTATGTCAAGAGATAGATGGCAAAAAAATTGGAGGATAGATTTATTATAGCTTGCTTTATAGGGTATCCAAAAAAATCTGTGGGATACTACTACTTTTCATAAGATCACAATGTGATTGTGAGTCAAAATACCGTATTTCTAAAAAAATAGTTTATCCAGAATGGCAGCAGTGAGAGGTTAGTGGAGCTCGAAGAGAAGGTCTCTGAAGAGCCCAGAGCTATAGATCCTCAGGAACCTATAATTTATGAGCCAGTAGTTGATGTTCTTCTACCACCTCATAGATCTAGCAAGGTCTTTCGACGTTTTGAAAGGTACATGGGTATTCTTACGAAGAAAGTAAAGAAAATATTTCTTATGGAAGATAGGGGTCATAGTGATGATCCCAATACCTTTGACGAGGCGATGTCTGACATCGATTCTAAGAAATGGTTAGATGCTATGAAGTCAGAAATTGACTCGATGCACTCGAACCAAGTCTGAACTTTAGTAGATCCACCTAAAGGTATTGTACCTATTGGATGTGAAAACTGCCTTCCTGAATAGATATCTTGAGGAAGATATCTATATGGAGCAGCCTATGGATTTCACACCCGGTGATGGTGATCACAGAGTCTGCAAGCTGCAAAGATCCATATACAGATTATAACAGGCTTCTCAGAGTTGGAACCATCATTTTGATGAGGCAATCAAATTATTTGATTTTATCAAAAATAAAGAGGAACCTTGTGTATACAAGAGGGCCAGTGGGAGCATGATCACCTTCCTCATATTATACGTGGATGATATTCTCCTTATTGGGAACGATATTCCCATGCTGACTATGGTCAAAAGATGGTTGTCCAAAGAATTCTCCATGAAAGATCTAGGGAAAGCATCCTATATTCTCAGAATAAAGATCTATAGGGATAGATCTAAACAGATGCTTGACCTGTTACAAAAGCTGTACATAGAGAAGGTGCTAAAGAGGTTCAGCAAGAAAAACTCCAAGAGAGGTCTTTTACCTCTTAGGCATGGTATTCATCTCTCCAAGATGATGTGTCCGATGACATCTGAGGAGATTCAGTGCATGAGTAAGATTCCTTATGCTTCGGCAATAGGAAGCCTCATGTATATCATGCTATCTACTCGATCTGATATTGCCCTTGCTGTGAGTGTCACGAGTAGGTATCAGTCGAATCCAGACGAGGAGCATTGGATAGCTGTGAAGAACATCCTCAAGTACTTAAGAAGGACTAAGGATCAGTTCTTAGTCTTTGGAGGTGATTCTGAGTTGCAATTCGAGGGTGTACTCTTGTTCGATTTACTAAAAGGGTTCTGAGTAATCAATCAATGGAGGCTGAGTGTGCTATAGATGTGTAGGATGAATTTTGATTTTAATATTAGTTGTAGAACTGGATGTCACGTCATGACACAATACTGCAAAGACAATGGCACCATAGCCTTTGCTAAGGAGCCAAGGTCTCACCAGAAGTCCAAACACATAGAGCACCGATATACGTGACTACCTCATATCGAGGTGCGAAGAGTAGACTCCACGGATAACGTGACATACCCACTGACTAAGCAACTGAGCCAACCAAAAATGGAAGTCCACCTTGAAAAGATGGGACTTAGATTTATGGCCAATTGGCTTTAGTCTAAGTAGGAGATTATTAGATATACGTCCTAAAATCCAATATGACTGACATTGTAATTAATCTAGGGTACAATTTTATGCTTAATTTATTGATATAATCAATAAAAAGATAATTTTTTTTTCATTCAAGTGTAATGTATCCTTGAATCATCCATGAAATTAGTTTCGATACATACTCTCAAGGTGTTAAGAATTAGAGACATGTATTTAATACCTAAAGGCTCTCGGTCATAGGATCATCATGAGGATGGTGACAGATCCAGATAGACTGACGCACAAATCATTTTTTTCGAGATAGATGGGTCTCTAATCTACTGTGTAGAGACACAGGACGATGAGTGTGGGTGGTTGTTAGAGAACAACTAGCACTAAGCATGACCATACGAGAGATCACATGGATTTCTATTCAATCATCAGTAATTGTCTCGATACTGTAGTTATGTGATTGGTCCTTTGACTTAAGATGGTACTACTACTCGTAGTGAGGCTGTTGGAGTTTGATTGACACATAAACATGAATCTCAATGAGCCCTTGTAGTGGATATTGGTGACAGCTGGTCTACTGTAGGAGTAGGGTGCGCATCAAGATAGGATCTATTAACCTTGATAGAGAGGAGTAGTT
This sequence comes from Elaeis guineensis, assembly GCF_000442705.2. Lineage (NCBI taxonomy): Eukaryota > Viridiplantae > Streptophyta > Magnoliopsida > Arecales > Arecaceae > Elaeis > Elaeis guineensis. The sequence continues at coordinate 93,179,601 of NC_025998.2, read as the reverse complement.
CTATAAGATTTGAGAAGCTAAGTCCATGAATCTGTAGCCATAATAGAGTGATTGATGAAAAAGAGTTTTCATAGACATCACATCTGGACTTGAGCTAATCGAATCTATCATATGACTAATATTGAGATTTGATGATTTATCTATGACCTGCCATCTGGTCGAAACTCATGGTAGAGGGACTTAATCACATGTTAACTACACCTAGAGGTTCATTTCAGTTCTACTGGGTTGTCACTACATACTGCTAGGTGTCACTGATAGATTGTGAGAGCTCACTAGGATTGTTTTGGATCGACAATCCTTTCTGAGTTAGAGTAAAATTATTCCGATCTATTAAAAAAAAATTCATGATATAATGATAGAGATCATTGTATATCTCACTACCAGATAGAATTGAACCTATAGGGTCACACAACAAAGGGATTAGGCCTGGAATAAAAAATTGAGCTTATGAAGTGTCAATTGGGTTTAGAGAAATCCATTGGGTTCATGATAACCTTGCTAGCACATGGTTGGACCCAATTCCTCTTTCTATTGGAATTACTTATTTGATAAATTAATTTTAACTTAATTATCTACTAATTACCTACATAAATAAGATTCATGAGACTCTAATTATTGGATGTCTAAGGTTATGGATCACATAAATTAAGGGTGCAAGTCCCTTATGAATCTCCTTGATAGTTATTATGGGGTGCCACTTTGAATTGTTCAATTTGGGTGTGTCCATTGATTAGAGGGCCTTTAGGTCTCATATGGGGTGTCTCTTGGGTGTAAAATAAGATGTCTAATTATGGGTGCAAGGGCTCCAATAGTTGGCGTCTAATAGGCTTCCTAATGTAAGTTGGATAACTTAAGTTAATAGGAATCCTAATGCAAGTAGGACTTCTATTATATGATTGAATAGGATTCAATCTTTGTGCCTATAAAAGGGAACCTCCCTTAAGATCCAAAGATCATCCAAGCCAACCCCTCTCCACCCCAAGAGAACCTTTCACGCCCTCTCTTCCTCCCTCTTTCTTTTTTCCTTAGGCATCCCCACGCCATACAACTTGGGACGTGCATCCCAAGTTGTCTCACGCCCAAGGTGTTGGCATCCCACCTTTTGGCTGGTTGCTGGTGTTTTGTAGCAGCAAAGAGAAAGGAGAAAGAGCTTAGAGAAGAGGAGAAGAAGAAGATCAAGGAAAAAGATCAAACATTGATCGCGATCCAGGTTTCATTCAGATTCAGCAGGCTGAATTTTGGAGAATCAAAATTTAGATCTTAGAGAGCTGTTCCAAGCTGATCCCGAGGAGATACTCATAGAGATCAGACACTTGTGTGGCTAACAGAGAGCCTCATTTCTTTTAGATCCAGATTTGAAGAAAGAGATTGTGAAAAAGGTATGTGATTTAATCACAATTTAAATTTTAGCATATAATTTCAGCATATGAAATAGATCCATGTGATTGTATATTTTTATGTATGTAAAATTTAGATTAAAATTATTTTAATCTTATTCTCCACTGTGGTGTTTAGAAAATTATGTTTTTGAAATACATATGCATGCTTCCAACCCCAAATTTTGGCAGTCCTACTTGGACTATGACTCTGTGGGAGAGTCCCACTGGGATTGGGACTCTACCATTTATAGAGAATTAATTAGTAATTAGATTACTAATTGACTCAATTTAATTGAGTAAAAAGCTTTGGAACAAGTCTAATTAAATTAGATTCAGTTCGACTCAGATTGAGATTGAAATTATTGGGTATAAAATACCCTCAGCCGAAGTTCCCGACGGGATTAACCCTCGCGAGTCTCCTACAACTCCGGCCGCAAGCAGACTCCACTCGGACTCCTACGGGAGCTGGGCTCCATCCACAACCTCAACCGTAAGGAAGACTCCGCTCGAACTCCTACGGGAGCCGAGCTCCGTCCCCAACTTCAACCACAAGAAAGACTCCGCCCGGACTCCTACGGGAGCCGAGCTCCATCACCCACTCCAACTGCTGGTAAGCGCCGCCCAAACTCCTACGGGAGCCGGGCTCCGTCACCAACTCCAACTGCTGGTAAGACTCCGCCCGGACTCCTACGGGAGCCTGATCTCGCCAGTTGCAGGCAGACTCCGCCCGGACTCCTACGGGAGCCGGGCTCCGTCACCAACTTTAATTGCTGGTAAGCTTCGTCCGGACTCCTACTGGAGCCGGACTTCGCCCCTGACTTTAATTGCAGGTAGACTCTGACCGGACTCCTATGGGAGCCTGATCTCGCCAGCTGTAGGCAGACTCCGCCCAAACTCCTACGGGAGCCGGGCTCCATCCACAACTCCAACTGCTGGTAAGCACCGCCCGGACTCCAACGGGAGCCGGGCTCCGTCACCAACTTCAACTGCAGGTAAGCTTCATCCGGACTCCTACGGGAGCCGGACTTCGCCCCTGACTTTAATTGCAGGTAGACTCTGACCGAACTCCTACGGGAGCCTGATCTCGCCAGCTGCAGGCAGACTCCGCCCGGACTCCTACGGGAGCCGGGCTCCGTCCACAACTCCAACTGCTGGTAAGCGCTGCCCGGACTCCTACGGGAGCCGGGCTCCATCACCCACTCTGACTGCAAGTGGACTCCGCCCGGACTCCTAGGGAGCAGGGCTCCGTCACCAACTTCAATTGCTGGTAAGCTTCGTCCGGACTCCTACAAAAGCCAGACTTTGCCCCTGACTTTAATTGCAGGTAGACTCTGACCGGGCTCCTACGGGAGCCTGATCTCGCCAGCTGCAAGCAAACTCCGCCCGGACTCCTATGGGAGCCGGGCTCCATCCACAACTCCAGCTGCTGGTAAGCGCCGCTCGGACTCCTACGGGAGCTGGGCTCCGTCACCCACTCCGACTGCAAGCGGACTCCGCCCGAACTCCTACGGGAGCCGGGCTCCATCCCCAACTTCAACCGCTGCTGCAGGCAGACTCCACCCAGACTCCTATGGGAGCCGGGCTCCGTCCACAACTCCAACTGCTGGTAAGCGCCGTCCGGACTCCTACGGGAGCCGGGCTCCATCACCCACTCCAACTGCTGGTAAGTGCTGCTCGGACTCCTACGGGAGCCGGGCTCCGTCACCAACTTCAACCGCCGGTAAGCTTCGTCCGGACTCCTACGGGAGCCGGACTTCGCCCCTGACTTTAATTGCAGGAAGACTCCGCCCAGACCCCTACGGGAGCCGGACCTCGTCCCCGACTCTGGATGCAGACAGACCTCATCCGGACTCCTATGGGAGCCAGACTCCGCCCACAACTCCGACTGCAAGCAGACTCCGTCCGGACTCCTACGGGAGCCGGGCCCCGTCACCAACTTCAACCGCTGGTAAGCTTCGTCCGGACTCCTACGGGAGCCGGACTTCGCCCCTGACTTTAATTACTGGAAGACTCCGCCCGGACCCCCACGGGAGTCGGGCCTCGTCTCCGACTTCGGCTAAAGAAAGACTTCGTCCGGACTCTTACGGGAGTCGGACTCTGGGCTCCTCTCAAGTGGATAGCTAACCACCCCTCTCCGCCAGACACTCCAGCCGAACTTCAACCGACGGGTCTGCACTCCCTGGCGCGACGCAGCAACGGCCACTATCCTACTCCACTTCCTGTGACGGATTTTGCGCGGCTCTATTACTCCCTGGCAGATCGCTATGATGCCCACGACCCTGCTCTACTTCCTGCGATGGATACCGTGTGATTCTTCCATCCTCTGGCAAGTCACGACAACGGACGCCGCTCCACTCCCTGCGGCAGACTCCACGTGGCACGCTTCGACGATGGCCACGGGTCTACTCCACTACTCTTCGCAACAAATTCCTCCTGACTATGGGCGGCCCACTACCAGACAGTTACGAACGTCGCTATCAATCTGTTGCACCCTCCGCCTATAAAAAGGGGAGACCCCAGATACGTTATTTTCTAAGCTCTCATTTTTTACCTAAAAACTCTGCTAAAATTTCCGTTCGAGCACTCCATTCTTGTTGAGGTAGAGAACTGAGTTGAGCATCGGAGGGTCTTGCCGGAGCAACCCCACCTCCGGTTTAGACTTCTTTTGCAGGTCCCGACGGTGACCGTAACTCCCTCGACTCCAGCTTCTCCGACGCAAGCAGATTTTTGCACCAACAGGATTGACGCTAGAGGAAGGGCCCTGTGTCTTCGCAGTATCCTTGTTCTTAAAGGAGCGCTCAACGGGACCGCCCCCGGGCATCTTTTTCGGCATCCTCTCCTCCTTCCTCCACTTGGTCTTTGCTCGATGCCTCCCCGCAAGGCGTCCACGCGACGATCCACGGCCTCCACAGCCAGATCTCAGGCTCCGGCCTCACCTCCTGTTTCCCAACCTTCTCCTCCTCCTCCGACGATGGCGGTCGGCATGGAGCAATTTGATTTGCTAGTGCAGCAGGTCAGAGGCCTCACTGAAGCTGTGCAGGCCATGCAGCAGCAGCAGCAGCCGCAGGCATCAGTGCGCCTAGAAAGAGTGTCACTGGAACACCAGAATCCGACAGTGGGGCGGGCCACTTGGGCCAGTCATCCCGTCTTTCCTGGGAAGACGAACCCGAGGGTGGAGAGCCCTCAATCGGATCACGACTCCACCCCTGGAAGATCCCTGCCCCCATTCTGCCAGAGGACCCTCGAGACCCGAAGTCGAGAGGATTTCCTGGATCGAAGACTCCAAGAGATGAACCGACGGATCGAAGAACTCCGCCACGCTCCCCCCGCTTATGGTGAGGATATTTGCACTGACCCTCCCTTTTCTCAAATGATCATGCAAGAACCGATCCCGCCAAACTTCAAGCTCCCCCAGTTCAAAAGCTACGATGGGACTTCGGACCTGGTTGATCATATGGAAGCCTTTCGGACGATGATGCTGCTTCATGGCGCTCCCGACGTCATTCTATGCCGAGCCTTCCCATCCACCTTGAAGGGAGCGACAAGAAACTGATACTTGACACTGAAGCAGGGTACCATCTTTTTCTTCGATCAGATGAGCCACCAATTCGTGGCCCATTTTGTCAGCAGCCGGTGCCCCTGAAAGGGTTCGGAGTCCCTCATCAATATCAAGTAGAGGGAAGGGGAGTCCATTTGGGCCTACATCAACCGCTTCAATGTCACGGCGCTGGAGGTCCGGAACTTGGACCAATCAGTCGCAATGGCCACTCTGAAGGGTCGCCTTCAGAAGAATGACCTTTTATTCTCCATGGAGAAGAAGTACCCCAGAGATTTTGCTGATTTGTTGGCTCGGGCTGAAGGGTACGCCCGAGCGAAAGAAGCCTTCAAAATGAAGGATGAGGAGACTACGAGAGAGCGACAGGCGGGAGACTCGAGTAAGCCCACAGTCAAAAAAAGGTCGAGAGAAGCTCGACCGCATTCTCGATCCCCTCCTGGGCACAAGCGTGCCCATACTCTACCCCGGGTACACAGGCAGAGAAGTTCGAATCGTGAGGTTCGACGAGGTTCTCCACCGGGAAGGTTCCGTAACTACGCCCCCCTCAATGCCTCGAAGACCCAAGTACTGATGGAGGTCAGGGAGCAGCTCTCTAGGCCAGAGAGGATGCGCACATACCCCGGGAAGCGCAACCCCAACAAGTTCTGTCTCTACCACCGCGACAACGGCCACGACACAGAGGAATGCATCCAGCTCCGAGATGAGATCGAGGAGCTTATCCGGCGAGGTCGACTTGACAGGTTCATCCGACGTCGGCTTGAGGGTAGAGAAGATCGGCCAAGGGCCCTGCCGCAACCTGAACCGTCGAGGAGGGAGGAGCAGCCCGGAGATCGACCTCCAATCGAGACCATCGACTCCATCGTCGGAGGGCCTCAAGGAGGAGCAGACCTTCCATGACCATGGAACTCGGGAAACCTGTAAATGTATCCCTTCCATGACCCTGCTCCACTTCCTGCGACGGATACCGTGCGATTCTTCCATCCTCTGGCAAGTCGCAACAAGGGACGCCACTCCACTCCCTGCGGCAGACTCCACGTGGCGCGCTTCGGTGATGGCCACGGGTCTACTCCACTACTCTTCGCAACAAATTTTTCCTGACTGTGTGCGGTCCACTACCAGATGATTACGAACGTCGCTATCAGTCTATTGCACCCTCCGTCTATAAAAAGGGGGGACCCCAGATACGTTATTTTCTAAGCTCTCATTTTTTACCTAGAAACTCTGCTAAAATTTCCGTTCGAGCACTCCATTCTTGTTGAGGCAGAGAACTGACTTGAGCGTCGGAGGGTCTTACCGGAGCAACCCCACCTCCGATTTAGACTTCTTTTGCAGGTCCCGACGGCGACCGCGACTCCCTCGACTCCAGCTTCTCCGGCGCAAGCGGATTTTTGCACCAACATAAATGATTAAATCTGATTACAAGAAAAATTTGATCCTGATTCGATCAGGGTTTGGACTCAGCTAATTCCTAATTGGGTTAGAAATTTGATGAGATATTTAGATTTCTAGTTGGATTAGATTTATTTCTATTAATGGTTTCAATCCAAATTTGATTTGGATTAGAATTGAATTAGAAATGAAGAGTCCAAGTCAGACAAAGACTCTGTCCTTATCTTTTGTGCCACATCTGGATCTATGCCAATTTCTCTATGCCTAATTGGATTTGGGTTGTGATTTTTAGCATCATGAGAGAGGATCCAATAAGGGAGGTCGATGATAGCTGATGAGTCATAATATTATCTCTTGTCTAATTCGAATGCGATCCGAATTAGAGATAAGATGCAGAATAGGAAAGAAATTTTTCGTATATAGTATATTATTGGAGTCATATTATTTTTTTTATTTTTCTTGAAGAATCTTTTGGTGTGTGAGACTTTAAATTTCTTCTCCATATTTTAATAACATTTTTTGGAATTTTTGGGGATACCAAAATGGGATTTTGGCATTGATTCATGGCATCCTTTCTTGAAAAGTCCTAATCCTAGTCTATAAAATAAAGACCCCTCTCTTGGACATCCCAAGATCAATTCTCTTGTAGATTTTTTATTATCAGAGCCTCTTTTCCTCCTCCTCTCTTCCTCCTCCAGATCTTCTATCACTTTGGAGTGTCCAAGGTGCTTGTAGAAGAAGAAAGAAGTCAGCTGTTGAAGTTGTTTGTAGACTAGCATCTCCGTGTTGGGAAATGTGTCCCAAAAAGCCAATCGTCAAACTGTTGATGGTTGAGCAACCAAGTATTGTAATTGATTTGTTAATAAATAAAATATATTTGGCATCTTCATCATAAGCTTTCATCTTCTAATGAACTCCGTTGTTATGATGAAGTCCTTAGGACTATTTAAGTTCGATAAAGAGAGGATTTATCGATTAGTCCTTAAAACTATTCACGACCAAATGATAAGCTGTTAATAAGGATGACAGCTTCTATCGAGCATAGGTCGCTGTAGGCCATATGGGTTGGTTGTCCTCTTAACCAAGGAGTGTGGAGACATTGGTATGGCATACAGGTGAGATGTAAGGGTACATCGTCATTGAACGTGACCAACTCCTGAGTATTCTGCTGTCGAGAAAGTCTTTGATGGGATATAGATATAAGTATCCCTTAGACCTGAGATTGCCTCAGTGACTTGCAAGCAACTCACTGTGCTTTGGTACTGGACTAACTGAATTTCTAATTCAGAGACGGAAGGCTTCTGGGCACAGTCAAGCACTTGCGAAGTCAGAGTGTGATCGAGATGGGATTGACCACTCCAAGAGTTGGAGAAGAATGAGTCGCTGTATTTCAATTTAGCAAAACCTTGGCCAGGGTAATCCATCAGATGGATTTGATATTTTAAAATACAATGTAGACAACCTGATCAGAGTTGACAGTTGAACTCTGGGGTGTCCTATGATCATTTTGGTCAAGGGGATGAATTATATGAAAACTATATCCGCATGGGTTCTAAGGATGTTGTTCTACACATTCAACTTATCCGATCATCGGGTACCATTGCTAGATGGTCACTTCGATTGGTATAAAAATTTATTCCTATGCTACCGACTTAGGTTCGAACCTATGAGGTCACACACATTAGAGTTCATGATCCGATCGGATGGTTGATCAACGATTAAGAATCATTCTAGGGTTAAATGATCAATACGATTGACATTTAACCCAATGCAAGTGTTGCAGGAGGATCGATTAGCAATTCGATTGCTAATTGGCTTAATTTGATTAAGCCAATAGATTGAGATTAAGTCTAATTAAATATAATTTAATTAGATTTGGTTTGAGCTTAATTGGATCAAGTCCAATTGGTTTATTGGATAAGCCAAGTGCAAGGAAAAACTAGTCCTAGTTCAACTAGGACTTGGGTCAATCTAATTTCTAATTTGATTAAAAAATTAAATCAGATTTAAATCTAATTTAATCTGATTAAATTAGGTTCTTAATTGGGTTAAGACCTATTTTAATTGGGTTGATCTAATTTTGATTTGATTTGGTTTGGGAAACCAAATTAAAACAAGTCATAAGACAGAATCCTAGTAAGACTAGGATTCCACCTTGCGCCACATAAGCCTTCTCCACGCCCTCTCTGTTATTCAATGCCAATCTCCACTTATTTTGTGCAACAAAAGCCCTCTCCCAGATCTCTCCCACGTTCACAAAAGGTCTCCTCTCTTCTTTCTTACATGGAAGGTGGTTTGGATCAAATCTAAAAGGAATAAGTTTGGATTTCGAATTCTATGAGATAGAGTTTTAGAAATCCAAAACTCTTTCAATTTTGCACCGAATTTATTCAAATTTTTTTTGGAATTTTTATGGATTTTAGGGTATACATTGTGCACCCTTTTCTGGTAATCCATGTACGAAAATATGAAGGAGATGCTCAAGAGTTGGGCATCCCTTAACTTGCCATGTTTGGATAAGCCTTGACTAGGTGTTTGACCTAGACAAGGACTCTATCATATCTCTCTATATAAGATGAGTTTCTTTGTAAAATTTTAGGAGAAGTCAAAGATTTGAGAGAACTTTGTGCCATCCAAAAATCAGAGAGAAATACCTTTGGGTCGTGGAGATATAAAAGACACAAGTTTGGGTGTCTAGAGAGAAAAACGTGAAGAAGAAGAGGGTCTTCTTCTAGGGTTTTTATTTTCATATCTTTCCTCCCTCTATCTTGAGTTTCCTGAGAGTGTCTCAGATCTGAAACTCCTCCTTCTACTTTCCATCTTTGGAAGAGTCCAAATCAAGAAGAAGGAGGCACCTGATCAACCATCAAAGAAGGATCAGCGCAATACTAGCATACTGTGCTGATTTCCTGAAGCAGGACTTCTGATCGAGATTCGTGGGCTCGTGTGGACGACTCCTAGAGGCCGGATGCATGTGCGGCTTGCAACATCATCCTCAAGCCCAGATCAGCGAGGTTAGAGCATCTAACTTGCAAGGTAATAGATCTGATCTATTGTTTAATACATACATTAGATGTGGTATAGAAATATGTTGATATGATCAACATGTAGTTCATGCTATATTTATATATTTTAATTTTTGATTTAATGCTATGTAATAATCATGTAATAGGATCTTAGATCTAGGGATTCTCTAATTTTAGAAAATAAATTTTGATTTATTTTAGTCTTCCGCTGTATGATCTTGAAAAAATTTCAAGATCTAACCCTGAAACCCTAGATCTGGTTCCTACACTCCGAGCTCCTAATCTGTGCCAGTCCTCACATAGATTTTTTTTAGAGGCCAAATGACTTTGTGTGGTTGTGAGTGATCTGAGAAATACCCTCTCCAATTGTTGGATCAGGGGAGATTAAGATCAAAATTTATTTAGTAATGATCTCTAACTTATTTTGATTCCTATGGTAGATCTAATAGTTAGATCTAAAATTTCAACATCGATGAGATCGATGTAATTTTTATTTTCAGATCTAAAGTATATATTTTTCATATCAAAGATCCTAATATGATAGTCTAAGATTAGATCTTATACATGTGATTAGGATTAAATTATTTAATCTATTATTTCTGCTGCACAAAATTTTTTAATTGCATGTACTGCACTACCGCAAATTTTCTTTACTACCTACATCAAGATAATGAGATCTGATCTCATATTTATTTCTAAACTCTAGATTATATATATGTATTTTCTCCTAAGCTTGGATAGGATTAGATTTGATCTTTTGCATGTGGGGTTAAAGGGTTTAATCCGTTATATTTTTTGTTATATTTTTCAAAAATTTTAAAATCTACACATGCTACCTACCCAGTATTCTAATACTTTTCAGTAGAGTTTTCATCCAGTGGGACTCTTCAGATCAGCCATTGATCAGAGAGAACTTTTAATGTGTGTGTGACCCCATAGTTTTGAATTTAAGTCGATAGCACAGGAGTAGATTTCTATATCAATTGGAGTAATCATCTAGCAATGGTACCCAACGTTTGGATAGATCGAATGTACGCAAAGCAACACTCAAGAACCTACTTGGATACCGTTACCATATAATTCATTCTTTTGACCCTTGATGCTAGGATAACTTAGAGTTTAAACTGTCAATTCTTAACAGTACATCCATTATGTGTCTCAACCTAATAAATCCTATAACTTCACATAAGGACTACCTTGGCCAAGGTCTTACTAAATTGAAATACAAAGCATTCTCTCCAATCTCTTGGAGTGATCAATTTTATCTTGACTCATGCACTGAATTCATAAGTACGTAATTGTACCCAAAAATCTTTCGATCTTCAATTAGAAATTCAGGTAGTTTGGCACCAAAACATAGTGAGTTGCTTGTAAGTCACTATGGTGATCTCAGATCAGAGAGACACTTATACCCATATCCCTTTGGAGTGACTCTTGATAGTAGAGTGCTGATCAATGTCGTAGGCGGTCAAGAATAAAAACCAACTCAAATTATATAGATAAGATGAGTAGAAATCATTTCTACGGGGATCTAGGGTGATTATCTCTTTTTTTTTATGAAGAAAAAAAAAATAAAAGAGAATTGATTACAGATTGATTAACAAGAAATAGAATAGTAAGAAATCAAAAGTATAAATTAAATTATGAAAGAAAATAATTCAAAAAAATAACCCAAGAATTTTGAATCCACCATGCAAGGAGATTTATTATTATTTTTTTTATGTTGCAATATAAAATTCTTATAATTATGGTATTAGTATAGTTTATCTCTAAGGGATACGGACTGTATCAATAGATTACAGCTCATCCTATTGGAGTATAAATTATCTAAATTTAATTATAAGATCTAAGATTCAATCTAACATACTATGATCTATCTCTCCAAAGCACGTACCGTATCCAAAGATCACGGCACGTCAGTAGAGGGTATAGGCCGTGTAGGCTGGATCAATACCTCAAAAAAAAGTAAAAGGATATGAAATAAAAGCATAATTTTATTGTATAAAAATTAAATATAAAAAAAAAATAAAAACTCATTTACAGGCTTCATCATATTCCTGGATTGAAGGGATTTAGCCACGCATCAAGCTTTCTAGCTCCATAATCTCCCAATAATTGATCCCTAAAGCTCTTTGAATTTTTTTTCTATTTTTTCTTTATTTTATTTTTTTTTTTTCTCCTCCTAAAGTTTATTCTTGGACTCCTTATTTATAGATGATTTTTGCATATTTTTCTGATCACAAAAGGAGTCCTAAAACCTTTAGAAAACATATTAATCTCCTAGGAATATTTCTGACCGTCTGATTAGCTGTGGACTGCCCAGATCTGATCAAAATCCAGCTTTTAATCTCTTTATTCCAACTGGATTCATTCTCAACTGTTGGATCATGCCTTAGATTGATTCTGGGCCATCGGATTGCGTAGAAGAATTCTATTCAAAGTCGGCACAAATCTGGACCGTTGGATGTCTTGATGGAGTTTTTGACCGTCCGATCGTGCAAAATAGCTTCCGCCCGTCTATGAATCATGCCTGTAGACCACGTAAGATCTTTGATGGACCGCACCCTGATTCCATGGACCGACCGACCGATCCACCGTGCACCGGAGGCTATTTTTAAGATTTTTTAGGATATTTTGGCTCCATTTTTGCTCTGATTTTTATCTGAAAAAATGAAAAAAATATGCATTTAATTTTTCAAAAATTTTTCTTTATTTTGATGCTTAAATTACTTAATTAAATTAACATCTTATTTTTTATAAATATATCTAATTTTATATTTTTTTCTAAAATTACTTATTTTTTAAAAAAATTTAATAAATTCATGAAATTAGGTTTTTAAGAAGATGTTAACACCATAAATTATCAAAGATACCTATAATAAATATAAAAATATATCACTTATCACACCCTCCAATTTGAACTTTGCTCATCCTCGAGTAAAGAAAGAATTTAGATTTAAGTATCATTTAACTTAAAGTCTCAAATTTCACCAAATAATTTTAAAAAGGCCACTGATATACAGTAGAGCGTAAGTGAGGTATGTCATTGAAGTATTAATACTAATCAATATAAGAGTTAAACTAAGAATACTAAATTTTTTTTGAAGTTTTTTTAATTTATTTCAACCTTTATCTCTAAATCATTAACCTTCTTATGGACAAGTACATTGTTACTTCCGTCTTTCATTTATTGAACTCTTTTTTTTTTCTTTTTTTTTTTTAACGTTGTACTGCTATTGAGTGTCTTAACCCCTTAATCTTTCTATTTGACTCATGTAACAAGTTTTCAGCCAATGACTCCCATACCAGAGAGCTTTAGGACACTAGGTATAGAATACCCCTCGGACCTACTTACTCGAATCAAATAGACTATGAGTTAAAACTAGCTTTACAACAAAGCTTCTTTGCCCTTCATATCTTTTGACATGAAACTCAATGCTTGCTTAGGCAAAGAGGCCTGGTTACTCAGCATGAATTACTTGAAAAATTTTTTTTTTAAATATATGAAGAAATATATAGTTACCCTACACAAATCTATAAGAAGTAAACCCTTCTTTGATGCTAGTAGAAAAATTTAGAAATACTCAAAGAAAATTATTTAAGTTCTAAACTTAACTCCTTATTGAGTTTTTTTAACACTTGATTCCTCGATATCTCATAAACTCTCTGGTCTGTACATCAATTTTCTTTTAAAAATACTTAATTTAACTCAATTCCTAAATATAATCTGGTGCTTAAATGCTAAATACTAACTTACTTGAGGACTTTTAAAAAAAAAATTATTTTTTTTATTCTTCTCCCTCCAACTTAATCGACATTGTCCTCAATGGAGTAGGAAAAATGAAGGATGCATAAAACAAGAAAGAAAAAGGAGAGATGTCACCTGATCCAGAAGTTTTTTTCAAAATTGGTGCTTCTTGATGCGTAGTCATTGATAGCACCAAAAATAACTCTACTCACTACGTAGGTAGGATGAGTCGAGATCGTATCCTTAGAGACCTTGGGCTAAGTTGAGATTGCAAAATAAAAGAAAGAAGCGTTGTTTTGATTTAGAAAATAAATTATCTTAAAATTGATGTAATTAGAAAATAAAGAGCTCAGGAGTTTTGAATTAATTTTACACTAGTAGAGTTGTATCTTTTTTTTAATTAAATAGATATGATTAATCTTAGAAAAAATATCTATCTTTCCTCGGCACACCCCGTACCCGTAGATCATGACGTGTCTCCAGAAAGTACTAGGTAAACAACTCTTCTTTTCTCAGCATGCCCCGTACCCGTAGATCATGACGTGTCTCCGAAAAGTAAAAGTTGTTCCTAATATTAATCTAATAGGAAAGCATAAATAAAAGTATATGAAAGAGAGCAAATAAAGAACTCATGATGATTTAAATAAAAAGCATAATCTTTATTGCATATAAAGAAATACAAGAAAGTTTAGAAAAATAAACCCACTCTGTGTCGTTACAAAATTTCTTCTCTACTCCCGAGACTGCTAGCCTAGCTGTTCATGGAGTAGTCCCTTTCTCTTCCTTTATGCAAGGCTTTAGAAGAATTTCTGGGATCCTCGTCAAATGAGAGTACAAGAGCCTTTTTATAGGTATTAGGAGAGAGGAGTTTTACATGGTTTTCAGATGTGGGACTAAAGAAAATACTAAGGATTAAAAGATAGATGGATGAGATGGAAAGATCACAAGTAGATAAAGAAAATACAAATTCTTCCTCTTGAAGTATTTCCAAGTATTATATTTTTTTCCTTTAATTTTTAGATCCATCTGCTATCATGAGCATCCGTCTGTTCACCACTGTATTCGCCAGCACAAACTCCCCGCGAACCCGCCATGCCGTGCGCCCGCCATGCTACGCGCCTGCAATGCTGCACGCCCGCAATCTTCTTTCGCGGACCCGTTAGCTGTTAGGAAACCACTTACGCTCCTTTTTGATTAGAAAATTACAAAAAGAAACTTTTGTTTCTTTAAAATGATGCCTATATCCTTTTTGGTTTTCTGGCATAGTATCTTCATTTTTTATAATACGGTATGCATCCTTCTTTTATTTTAATTTTGTTTTAAGTCTAATTTTCTTCAAACTTGAGTTTTTTTTTATCTACGAATCAGACTCTTTGTATCGACGATCACCTTTCCTGTAAAACATAAAAAGAAGTATCAAATTTTTAATAAATAAAATAAATTAAATATAATTTTTTATTTTAAATGACTTAAATTAAGTATTTATCACACCCAACAACTTGAATTTTGCTCGTCCTCGAGTAAAATAGATATATCAGCATTGTGTACCGACTTGATCTAGAATAAAAAATTAGGTTAGGCATCCCAAAAGGTAGATGATATCTGATTAGACCATTAAAGAGATACTTCATTGGATTATCAATTTGACCCAATTAGTGGCTAAGTATTAACTAAAAAAATTTCAAGATCTTTTCTTTTACCAACTCTCCACTTTACTCTTTAAATCCTCTAACTTAATGTGAGAGAGATTTATTATCTTCTTGCAATTTAGTCCCCTTATTATCCACTATTTTTTTTTTAAAATAAATTTTAAGGAGAATTTTTGCATACCTCGACCTTTCCACCCAATCTCTCATGAAGCAGATTCTTTATTGAGATCAGTAAGAAGAGGGTTGTAGAATCACTCTTAAAATTTGGTCTAGTCTAAACCCTACCATTCATTGAATTTTTTTAATAATTTATTCCTCAATATCTCTAAAATTATCTTGACCGTTAATCATTCATTGATTAGGATGCCTAATTGACTCTTAATCCAAAAAAAAATTGAATATACAAAACTAATTATTTCTGACCATACTCGAGGATTTGATTAATTTTCTTTCCCTCCTAACTTAATCTACATTATCCTCAATGGAGTAGGAAAGCAAAGAAAATAAAAGGAGAGAGTGCACCTGGGATAATTTTACTTCAGAAGTTGAAGATAGCTTCATTGATTAATAGGCTCTTGTTCTAAATTCCTGCAGCTGCAGTAAAGTAAAAAAAAAATATAAAATCATTGGGTTGGTTTCCAACAAGCGCTAAGTTTTACGTCTTTAGCCAGACGTCAAGTTTATTATTCATTATAAAGTGGATCACACAGGTAGATGGTGTCGATTCATTCTTTATGTACAATTTCATCTACATATGGCTTCAGACGTTGGCCGTTTACCTTAAATATATTGCCATTTCGGGGGTCATGAATTTCAATTGCTCCATGTGGGAATATTTGTATGACAATGAAAGGTCCATCCCATCGGGATTGAAGTTTACCAAAAAAAAGGCGTAACCTAGAATTGAAAAGTCATACCTTTTGATTTAGCTCAAATAATTTTCTAGAGATATATTTGTCATGAAATACTTTGGTTCGAGCCTTGTAAATTCGTGAACTCTCATATGCATCGTTGCGAAGTTCTTCCAGTTCATTGATTTGCAACCTTCGATTAGAACCTGCATTCTTCATGTTAAAATTAAACATTCATATGACCCAGAGTGCATGATGTTCTAATTCAACCGATAGATGGCAAGCTTTGCCATAAACTAATCGGTAGGGTGACATACCGATAGGGGTTTTAAAAGCTGTACGGTAAGCCCATAATGCATCATCTAAGCGAAGAGACCAATCCTTTCTATCGGGCCTAACCGTCTTTTCTAGGATATATTTAATCTCCCTATTTGACACTTCTACCTGACCATTAGTTTGGAGGTGATATGGTGTGGCCACTTTGTGTGTAATTTTATATTTTTTCATAAGTGCTTCAAAATATTTATTCATAAAATGAGTCCCCCCATCACTAATGATCATCCTTGGGAAGCCAAATCGACTAATGATGTTTCGTTGAATAAAACTAGTTACAACTTTATTATCATTAGTCTGTGTAGCTATTGTCTCCACCCATTTTGACACGTAATCAACTGCCACCAGAATATATTCGAATCCAAACGAGGCTGGAAAAGGTCCCATGAAATCAATCCCCTAAACATCAAAGATTTCTACTACTAAAATGGGGGTCAGCGGCATCATATCCTTCTTGGATAAATTTTTTGTTTGCTGACATTGCAAACAACTTAGGCCAAATTCATGTGCATCCTTGAAAAGCGTTGGCCAATAAAACCCACTCTGCAGCACTTTTGCTACAGTTTTTTTTCCACTAAAATGTCCCCCACATGCCGAAGAATGGCAAAAAGTGAGAATGCTTTGGAATTCACTCTCGGGGACACAACAGCGAATAATTTGATCAGGACAGTATTTGAATAGTTCAGGTTCCTCCCAGAAATAATATTTAATTTATGAGAAAAATTGATCCTTTTCTTGTTTTATCCAATGAGAAGGTACTTGTCCTGTTGACAAGTAATTGACAATATGGGCAAACCATGGAGGATGGCTAGAGAAGATTGCGAAAAGTTGTTCATCAGAAAATTTTTCTTTGACCTCATCTATGCCTATCGTGTGTTCAACTAAGATCCTGGAGATGTGATCAGCTACCACATTCTTGGAACCCTTCTTATCTTGGATTTTCAGATCAAATTCTTGTAAAAGAAGGATCCATCTGATCAAACGCAGTTTAGTATCTTTTTTTGAGAGGAGATGTTTCAGAGCTGCATGATCAGAGTAAACTAAAACCTTAGACCCTAACAGATATGAGCAAAATTTTTCAAGGGTGAATACTACTGCTAGTAGCTCTTTTTCTATTATGGTGTAGTTTAATTGGGCATCAAAAATAGTCTTGCTAGCATAATAGATCACATGTGGCTCCTTATTAATTTTTTGGCCTAAGACAGCACCTATTGCAAAGTCAGAGGCATCACACATAATCTCAAATAGAATGGACCAGTCAGGGGGTTTTATTATGGGTGCTGTTGTCAGGGCTATTCATAATATTTTGAATGCTTTCAAACAGTCTTCGTCAAAGACAAATGGTGTGTCCTTGGCCAACAGATTGCACAGGGGTCTTGAAATCTTGCTAAAGTCTTTGATGAAGCGTCTATAAAATCCGGCATGACCTAAGAAGGATCGTATTTGTCAGACCGAAGTAGGGGGTGGTAGTTTTGAAATGACCTCAACTTTGGCTTTATCTACCTCGATCCCTCTTTCAGAAATAATATGTCCTAATACAATTCCTTTCCGCACCATGAAATGGCTCTTTTCCTAACTTAGGACGAGATTTATCTCCATACACCATTTAAGAACTTTGAAAAGATTATGGAGACAATCCTCAAAGGTGGTTCCAAACACAGAAAAATCATCCATAAAAACTTTAAGATATTTGTCCACCATATCCGAAAAAATGGTCAGTATGCACCGCTGAAATGTAGCGGGTGCATTGCAGAGCCCGAATGGTATACACCAAAAAATGAAGGTGCCATAGGGGCAGGTGAAGGTAGTCTTTTCTTGGTCATCCAGAAATATAGGTACTTGATTGCACCCTGAATAACCATCAAGAAAATAGAAGAAACTTTGTCCTGCTAACCATTCTAAGATTTGGTCGATGAAGGGCAATGGAAAATGGTCCTTCCTAGTAACGGCATTTAGTTTTCTATAATCTATGCATACTCACTATCCAGATGATATGCGAGTGGGAAGCAGTTCACCATCTTCGTTATCAACCACAGTAATACCTGATTTCTTAGGTACTACTTGAGTAGGACTGACCCATTTACTATCAGATATGGGGTAGATGATTCCAGCATCTAACCACTTTACCACCTCTTTCTTTACTACTTCACGCATGTTTGGGTTCAATCTCCTCTGCAGGTCTCGATGGGGTTTGACATTTGCCTCAAAATGAATATGGTGCATGCAAATGGAGGGGTCAATTCCTTTTAAATCGGCAATGGACCAACCGATAGCCTCTTTGTGTTCCTTCAGAATACCAACCAATTGTGCTTCCTGATTAGGGGTCAAGTCTGATGCAATGATTGCCGGGAGGGTGTCATTGGGTCCTAAAAATACATACTAGCATAGCAGGAAGGGGTTTCAATTCTAACATAGGTGGTGATTCTAAAGATGGGACTATTGGTGTACTGGCTAATGTGGGCAATGGCTCATACTTGATTGTCCATGGAGAAGTGGTTTTATCGTGTAGTGTATCCAACAAGGTGTTAACTTCTTTCATATATCCCTCAAAGTCATACACTCCAAAGTGAGCCAAGCAAGTATCTAAGGGGTCTGGTGCTAGAATTGTGGGTGTTGCATCTTCTATAATATCTTCTAGTGTATCTACTTCGAAGCAACTATCCATTGATGGTCCTTGGGAAGCACCAAACACATTCAGTCTCAGTTTCTTATTCCCAAATGATACGTCCATGACTCTTGTCCTACAATTAATGCATGCATTTGCCATAGCTAGGAAGGGTCATCCTAAGATAATGGGAATTTATCTTGGGTTGCCACTTAGTCCTATGTCGAGAACCAGAAAATCAATTGGAAAGTAAAACTCATCTACCTTGACCAGGACATCCTCAAGCATTCTACGTGGTTTCTTAATTGATCTGTCGGCTAATTGTAGTGTGACTGATGTGGGTTTCAGTTCTTCGAATCTAAAAAGTTCATACACCGAACTAGGTAAAAGATTCACACTTGCCCCTAAGTCCAGAAGAGCTTTTTCAATGTGATAATCTCCTATAACACAAGAAATGATGGGGGCTCCTGGGTCCTTAAGCTTTGGAGGAGTGGCATGCTGGAAGACAGAACTAGCCTGTTCAGTGAGGCATACTTTCTTTGGAATTTGTGATCTAGATTTATGTTTTTGGGTGCACAAATCCTTCAAAAATTTAGCATAAGCAGGGACCTATTTGATTGCGTCTAGAAGGGGAAGATTAATTTGGACTTGCTTAAATAATTTCAACATCTCATCGAGTCTTCCTCCCTTCTTATTTGCAGGAATAGGGGCTTTCAGGGCATCCAAAAATGAGGCTTTAGGCAAGTAAGATGATTTCGGTGTAGTTGGTTCATTCTCTATTTTAAGGTCCCCCTTGTTCTTGGGTGATTTGGCTTCGGTTAGAGATTTAGGGTCGGTCTCATTGATTTTATTAGTGTGTTCAATGACCTTTCCACTTCTCAGAGTCATGATTGATTTGGCATGTTCAGAAAAAGCTTCTGGGGTATTAGTGCTCTCAATCACAAATTGCCCTCTTGGGTTGCTCTCAGGTTGGCTAGGTAATTTTTCTCCTTCCCTCCTACTGAATGCAGTCGCTAGTTGACCTATTTGGGTCTCTAGCTTAGCAATGGATTGTGTGTGGGAGTTAAGAGTCTGAGTGTTGACTTCTAATCATTCTAATGCTTTCAAAACTTTTTCCTCAAAAGCTGAGCTGTGACCAGTAGTAGACAGTTGAGGAGCATTTTAAAATTGATGGTATGGTCCATGCCTATATGTTGGGTCCTGATATTGAGGTCGAGGTACGGCAGGGCCAACCACTAGTTGTGGTCTCCAAGAAAAATTTGGATGGTTTCTCCAGTCGGGGTTATAAGTGTTCGAATATGGATCATTTCCTGATCTGCGAGCTTGTTGGACTTGAGCTTGCTGAACCTGCTCGTGCACAAACTCAGAAAATTGAGGTGCGGCTGGACATTCACTAACAAAATGGTTCAGACTTGCACACAATGCACAAACTTCTTAGATTGGGTTAGGTGGAATCGGAGATTGTCCAGTATTTAGAAGATGATCTAATTTTTGGGACAGTTCATCTACCTTACTGTGGATATCTATGACATTTCCAATCTGATAAATTCCACTTCTTTTTTGTTGAAGCATGGGTTGTTCTCTAGAGGTGGCAGACATATGATGTAGAAAATTCTCACTAAGTGTTTCAAAGAGCTGTCAGGCTTCATCCTCACTCTTTAGCATGAATGTCCCACCACATGATGCATCAACCATTTGTCAGTGTTTCTCTGATAGACCATCATAAAAACACTAACAAAGTTGCCATTTAGGGACAGCATGGTATGGACATTTACGAATGAGGTCCCTTAACCTTTCCCATGTCTCATGAAAAAGTTCATCCTCCAATTGAAAAAAATTAGTGATAGCTTTTCTAACTTGATTTATTTTTCCAATTGAAAAATATTTCTTGAAAAATTCTCTCTAAAGATGATCCCAAGTTGAAATAGTTATAGAGTCTAAAGAGTTTAACCAATGCTTGGCTTTGTCCTTAAGTGAGAAAGGGAACAGTTTCAACCTAAGGGCATTATCAGAGAAATTTTGGATTTTTACTGTGGAATAAATTTTAAGAAATTCATCCAAGTGTTTGTATGGATCCTCATTACTAAGTCCATAGAATGATGGCAACATTTGAATAATGCTAGACTTAATCTCATATTGGGTAGCTTCTACTGGAGGTGCTTGAATGCATGGGAGTAGGTATACGAGGATGGAGTGAAATATTCTCTCAATGAGCATGGAGGATTAGCCTCACCAGGTGCAGCCATGTTTCTAACTTGGATAGTCCTAAGAGTCTTTTCTAATTCTTCATCTAATGGTTGCAAGTCGGGTTTTAGTGATCGTCGACCTAACATGCAACTAAAAGGTCTATGTAGGACTATCCTAGTCTGTTAAGGATTATTTTTTTTTTTATTAAAAGGAGAGGAGAAGAGAGAAAAGAGTTCTAAAGAAGAGATCCTAAGAAGTCCTAAAACTAATAGAAGAATTAGTTGTGGTTAGATTTTAATTACAATCAAGTTAGCACACAGTGGACTCTCTATCCTAAAATTACCCTAGTTCTAGACAGCTCCTAACTGTAGTTAGCCTTCAAGCCCTCCAAGTCGGAGCTTGACCAACCAACTGGCCAGATAAGTGTAAGGTCGGTGGGAGTCCCCCCGTTGCTTTCCTTAGACACCAATTAAATTGGCCAGGTTAGCGAACAGAACCAATTAAAAACCACCTTCCTTCGGGCCCAGTCATCCCGCAAACCACTTGCCTAGACACCAGCTAGCTGACCAAGTCTAACCTGGTTCAACTCTCAGGGTCACTTGTCCTAATGAGCTCAAAATTCTTAGGGGTCAATGTCTAATTAATTTTAGATTAAGGTCTAGGTTATGCAAATGTAAGGGAGTGATTTGTGGGCCAAGGAAGGGTGATCAAATCTCTACCTTATCTTAGTTACTGGGTTGCACTCTTAAAGTTAATTATGGAGATGCAATGCAAAGAAACAAGGTGTCCAATCAAATTAGAGATTTTTATATTTGAGATTACGCTATTTTAGTTAAGTGTTATGAAATGTCAGTGTTTTTTTTTTTAATTCAGCCATGCCAAGATCTCCGACAACGGTGCCAAAATTTGATGCGTAGTCGTTGATAGTACCAAAAATAACTCTACTCACTATATAGGTAGGATGAGTCGAGATCGTATCCTCAAGGACCTTGGGCTAAGTTGAGATTGCAAAATAAAAGAAAGAAGCATTGTTTTGATTTAGAAAATAAATTATCTTAAAATTGATGTAATTAAAAAATAAAGAGCTCGGGAGTTTTGAATTAATTTTGCACTAGTAGAGTTGTATCTCTTTTTTTTTAATTAAATAGATGCGATTAATCTTAAGAAAAATATCTATCTTTTCTCGACACACCTCGTATCCGTAGATCATGACGTGTCTCCGAAAAGTACTAGGTAAACAACTCTTCTTTCCTCAGCACGCCCTGTATCCGTAGATCACGGTGCGTCTCCGAAAAGTAAAAGTTATTCCTAATATTAATCTAACAGAAAAGCATAAATAAAAGCATATGAAAGAGAGCAAATAAAGAACTCATGACGATTTAAATAAAAAGCATAATCTTTATTGCATATAAAGAAATACAAGAAAGTTTAGAACAATAAACCCACTCTGTGTCGTTACAAAATTTTTTCTCTACTCTCGAGACTGCTAGCCTAGCTGTTCATGGAGTAGTCCCTTTCTCTTCCTCTATGTAAGGCTTTAGAAGAATTTTTGGGATCCTCATCAAATGGAAGTACAAGAGCCTTTTTATAGGTATTAGGAGGGAGGAGTCTTACATGGTTTTCAGATGTGGGACTAAAGAAAATACTAAGGACTAAAAGATGGATGGATGAGATGGAAAGATCACAAGCAGATAAAGAAAATATAAATTCTTCCTCTTGAAGTATTTCCAAGTATTATATTTTTTTTCTTTAATTTTTAGATCCATCTGCTATCATGAGCGTCCGTCTGTTCGCCACTGTGTCCGCCAGCACAAACTCCTCGCAAACCCACCATGCCGCACGCCCGCAATGCCGTGCGCCCGCAATCTTCTTTCACGGACCCGTTAGCTGTTAGGAAACCACTTACTCTCCTTTTTGATTAGAAAATTACAAAAAGAAACTTTTGTTTCTTTAAAATGATGCCTATATCCTTTTTGGATTTCTTGCATAGTATCTTCATTTTCTATAATACTGTATGCATCCTTCTTTTATTTTAATTTTGTTTTAAGTCTAATTTTCTTCAAACTTGAGTCTTTTTGATCTGCGAATCAGATTCTTTATCGACGATCACCTCTCCTGTAAAACATAAAAAGAAGCATCAAATTCTTAATAAATAAAATAAATTAAATATAATTTTTTGCTTTAAATGACTTAAATTAAGTGTTTATCACTTCCCTGATCTTAGCCAATATTGCCTTCAAATCCCTACAAAGCAAGCCTTGATTAACTTGAACAAAATGTAAAAGAAAGTAAAAGCAAAAATTGAAAACTGGGTTGCCTCCCAGAAAGTGCTAAGTTTAATGTCTTCAGTCAAACCATAATAATTCTACATCACTTATCCCGTATCAAATATTAGATTGACAAATTCAAGTGGATAAGGTGGATGAGGTGAATCAAGTAGAGCATTAACCTCCTGGACTTAAATTTCTTCAATTGGTTCATTCAAAAAATTTATCTTTACAAGTGATTCGATAGATGGTTGCCATTATGGATGAACTCTCTGATCACTAGATAAAGAAAGTTCATAAGCTATTTCAAATTTTTGATCTGGCCAGAGATTACAGTTAAAATCTTCTTCCCTAGGGTCAATGGTCTTATACATCTCATCCTGGATCAAATTTACATCAACGAATTGGTCCTTTTTATTTTTAAGATTAAAAATATTAAGATTAATGGACATATTTTCAATTGAGAGTTTCATGAGTCCATTGCGACAATTGATTAGGGCGTTGGTGGTTGCTAAGAATGATCTTTCTAAGATTATTGGAATGTGACCTTTTGGATTAATCACTGGTTCAGTCTCGAGGATCACAAAATCCACAGGATAAATAAAATTACTTACCTTGGTTAACACGTCTTCCACAACTCCTTTGGGGATCCTCACTAATCGATCTGCCAATTGCAATGTAATTTTTGTAGGCTTTAATTCTTCTATCCCTAATTTTTCATAGACCGAATAAGGTAGGATATTCACACTAGCCCCTAAGTCTAATAAGGCCCTGTCAATGATGGTTTCCCCAATAACACAAGAGATTATAGGAGACTCTGGATCTTTGTACTTGACAGGCATGTGGCTTGATAGATATGAGCTTACACTAGCTGCCAAGAAGACTTTCTTAGGAACATTGGTAGTCTTCTTCTTTGTGCATAGATCTTTGAGAAATTTGGTCTATGTGGAAACTTGTTGGATCATATCTAATAGAGAGATATTCACTTTCACTTGTTTAAACATCTCTAAGATTTGATCCATATGGGCTAAGTATTTATGGGACCTAAGTCTATTTGAAAAAAGAGCTACATAATTGATGGGTGATGTCTCGAATTGCTTAATCCCTGATGTGGATTTTTCAAGTGGCTTGGGTGGTTTGTTAATCTCTGTTGACTCCTTAGACTTATCTGGATCCTCAAACTCGATCTGATCGATCATTTGCTCATGAGGTGGTCTAGACAACGGTTCATCTTGATCTTCAGGTGTACCGACATGGTTGTCTACTTATTTTCCAGATCTTAAAGTGTGAATTATATTTAATTGGTTGATTTGGGCTCCTTGTTATGGTCCTTGATTGTTCTGGGTCCTAGGATTAGCCTCGGATTGACTCGGTAGTTTACTTTTTTCTCTTTCACTTACAGCCATGGCTAATTGATCTAATTGCATCTCTAAATGGGTAATGGCCTGGATGTTGAAAGTTAAAAGCTGGCCTATGGTCTGCATGAAGTTGTTCAGTGTAGTGTTGGCGCTAGCAGATGATTTTGCTAGGATTTTCAGACTCTTTTCTAACAAGTTAAGCCTTTGATCATTGCTGAAACCTGATGGGATATTTGATGATTGAGTGGGTCTGGGGTTGGATTAAGTGAAAGCAGGTCTAATTGAGTTTGACCCTTGTGACCAAGAAAAATTGAGGTGGTTCCTCCATCCTGGATTGAATGTTGGTGCGTAGGGGTTATTTATGGGTCTTTAATAGGCTTCATTCACCTGTGCTACTTCATTCTCGACTGGACCCATCAAGAAAGGACATCCTTCCATCGTGTGGTCTATGGCATTACACCCATTGCAAGTTGTTGTTGCAACTTGGTTCACTTGGGTGTGTTCCTTAAGTTCTAGAGCCACTATCCTACGGATCAAAAATGCGAATTTAGCCTCTTTAGATAGGGAAGGTTGAACTTGATATACACCCCCCCTTGAAGGTGTGTGTCTGTCGGGTTTCTTAGTAATCTCCCATTGTAGGCTCTTTTCTGCTAGGTCCTCTAGAAATTGTCAGGCTTCTATGGGTTCTTTATTCATGAATTGACCCTGACACATTGATTCTAACATAGTTCTTGAGTTTGGGTCTAGTCCTTCATAAATGATTTGGCACTGCCTCTAAGTTTCTCTTCCATGGTGTGAGCATTGACTCAAAAGATTCTTAAAATGATCAAAGCACTTCCAAAAAGACTCATCTGGTAATTGATAAAATTGATTAATTTTATTTCTAAATTTGGCAGTCTTATGGTGCAGAAAATTTTTTTTCAGAAACACTCTAACAAAACCTTCCCATGATGCGATGGATTGATTAAAAAGACTGTATAACCACTTTTTGGAACTATCCTTGAAGGCAAAGTTGATCAACCTAAGCTTTACAGCTTCCTCAGTGAGCTGTTGAAGCTACATCGTGGCGCATACTTCCTCAAATTTCCTCATAAAAATATATGCATCCTCGATTCTAGTGAATTTAGGAAGTATGTTTATGATCTGAGGTTTGATTTCAAAATTGGCATCAGTTTGTGGCAGTCGGATACATGAGGGTTGGGCTGTCCCAACTGGATAGCAAAGGTCTTTCAAGACCCTAGGTTCATGTTCGGGTTCACCCATGGTGGGCTTAAGGTCTACTGGACTCGATGTAAAGTTTGGATCTATTCTCACTAATCGATCAGATAACCTTATCCACGAAGAAATTTAAGAATTTTTAGTTATTTTTGCAATTTTTTTATTTTATTATTTTTTTTTTAAGAAGAGAAAATAGATGAGAGAAGAATTCTAAAGATGGGGGCCTAAGGAGTCTTAAATCTAGAGACGATAGAGAAGAGCATTTTAATTAGGGTTGATATTTGTAGGTTAGTAGTCATGTTATACAATCAATCCTAGCTAAGGGTAACCCTAGATCTAGATAGCTCCTAACTTGTCAAGGTTGCCTTTGAGCACTTCAGGTAAAAAACTAGCTACTCAACTGGCTAGGTAAGTGTAAGGTCGGTGGGGGTCCCCCCGTTGCTTTCCTTAGACACCAACTAAGTTGGTCAGTAAGCGAACGGAACCAATTAAATAACTACTTTTCTTCAGGACGTAGTCCTTGAACCACTTTCTTAGACACCAGTCAAACTGACTAACCCTAACTCGATCTTACTCTTAGGATCCCTTGTCCTATTGAGCTCAAAAGTCCTTAGGGGCCAACGTCTAATTGATTTTAAGTTAAGGTTTAGGTCAATGCAATATGCAGGATGTTGGTTTGTGGGCCAAAGAAGGATGATGAAATCCCCACCTTATCTTGTTTAGGGTTTATGCCCTTAAGATGTTTTATGGACTTATGTAATGCAAGAAGAAAAGATGACTAGATTTGATAGTTAGTTAAGAGTAAATTGATTTGTTTTATTTTTTAGGTTTTGTGATTAAGTATCTAATTCCTTAAGTAGATTATGAGGTGTCAATGTAGAGATTTTTTTTTTTTTTGAAAGAAAGTAAGTTTGACTAAGGAATTAGGTAAGTTAGAAAGTAATTAAAAAAATTTATTTTTTTTTAAATAATCATGCCTAGATCTCCGGCAACAACACCAAAATTTGATCGTTGTCGTAGGCAGTCAAGAATAAAAATCAACACAAACTATATAGATAGGGTGAGTAGGGATCATTTTCATGGGGATCTAGGGTGATTATCTCTTTTTTTTATGAAGAAAAAAATAAAAGAGAATTGATTGCAGAAGGATTAACAAGAAATAGAATAGCAAGAAATCAAAAGTGTAAATTAAATTATGAAGGAAAATAATTCAGAGAAATAATCTAAGAATTCTAAATCCACCATGCAAAGAGATTTATTTTTTTCTTTTTTTTTATGTTGCAATATAAAATTTTTATAATTATGGTATTAGTATAGTTTATCTCTAAAGGATATGGACTATATCAGTAGATTATAGCTCATCCTGTTGGAGTATAAACTATCTAAATTCAATTACAAGATCTAAGATTCAATCTAACATACTTCGATCTATCTCTCCAAAGCATGTACCATATCCAGGAATCAAAGCATGTCAATAGAGGGTATAGGCCGTGTAGGTTGGATTAATATCTCAAAAAAAAATAAAAAGATATGAAATAAAAGTATAATTTTATTGCATAAAAATTAAATACAAAAAGAACAAAATAAAAACTCGTTTATAGGCTTCATCATATTCCTGGATTGAAAGGATTTAGCAATGCATCTAGCTCTCTAGCTCCATAATCTCCCAATAATTGATTCCTAAAGATCTTTGAATTTTTTTTTTTTCTCTGATTTTTTCTCCTCCTAAAGCTTATTCCCAAACCTCCTATTTATAGATAATTTTTATATATTTTTCTAATCACAAAAGGAGTCCTAAAACCCTTAGAAAATGTATTGATCTCCTAGGAATATTTTTGGCCATCCGATTAGCTGTGGACCACCCAGATCTAATCAAAATCTAGCTTTTAATCTCCTTATTCCAATCAGATTTATTCTTAACCATTGGATCATGCCTTAGATTGATTCTGGGCCGTCGGATTGCACAAAAGAGTTCTATTCAAAGTCGGCACAAATCTGGATCGTTGGACTCTTAATGGATGAGTTTTTGGCCATCCAATCATGCAAAATAGCTTCCGCCCGCCTATGAACCACGCTTGTAGACCATGTAAGATCTCTAGTGGACCACACCCTGATTCCGTGGACTAACCGACCGGTCCACCATGCATTGGAGGTTATTTTTAAGGTTTTTTAGGATATTTTGGCTCCATTTTTGCTCCGATTTTTATCTAAAAAATTAAAAAAAATATGCATTAAATTTTTTAAATTTTTTTTTTATTTTGATATTTAAATTACTCAATTAAATTAATATCTTATTTTTCATAAATATATCTAATTTTATTTTTTTAAATTACTTATTTTTTTAAAAAATTTAATAAATTCATGAAATTAGATTTTTAAGAAGATGTTAACATCATAAATTATCAAAAATATCTACAATAAATGTAAAAATATATCACTTATCAAGTACTCTGAAGTTGGTCACATTCAGTGAAATGTACTCCTATATTTCACCTGCATGCCATATCGACGTCTCCACGCTCTTTGGTTAAGAGGACAACCAACTTATATGGCACACAATGATCTACACTTAATATGTCTATCATCTTAGTAATAGCATATCATTTGGTCACAAGCTCATTTAAGAACTAAATGATAAATCTTTTTTTATCGATTTAAATTAGTCCTAAGAACTTTCATTATAACACAAAAATTTGACATAGAAGATGTACAAGCTTATGATAAAAATTATCAAATAAATATTTTATTTATTAATTTTTATATAATTATATCAATTAGCACAACCGTCAACAGGCTGACGATTGATTTTGAGATACATTTGTTAGATGTGTGCCCTAGAAAGTCAATTATTGACTGACACATTTGTGTTTTCAGGACTTGTATTTGAACTTATAAAATTATTATTATTCATAAAGGGCATTCTTATTTTCAGTCATGTTTATGTGTCCATGATTTGTCTTAAAAATTAATAAAGATGATTTTGCATATTCTCAAGATGTTGAGAATTTGAGACATACACTATTAGTGGTTAATTTCTAAATGCTCTCGATCAGAAGATCATCATGGAGGACAGTGATCGATCCAGTTAGATCGATGCACGATCATCTCCATTACAGGCAGATGAGTCTCGAGTCTGTAGCGTGGTGACACTAGGATGATAATGCAAGTGGTTGTTAGAGAACAACTTGCATTAAGCATGACTATTACGAGAAATCATTTGGATGTCTACTTACTCGTTAGTGATATTCTCAATGTTATAGTGGTATGACTAGTTCTTTGACCTGCGATGCATTGACTATTTATAGTAAGGCTACTATAGTTTGACTGCACGTCTACTTGGTCCCTAGCCATTCGGATCCTTGCTGTGTATGTTGGCTACGGTGGGTTCAGATTCACTGTTAAGAGTAGGGTGCACTTAGATGGAATCTATCGATCTTAGTAGAAAATGTATAGTCTTATGTGATTCACGAGACTGAGTTCAGTAAGTTTTTGGCCAAAGCAAGAGTGAATTCTGAAAATGAGTTTCCACGAGATTCACAAGAGAACTCAAGTCGAGCCAATCTTGCATATGACTGACGATGGGGTTTGACGAGTTATCCATGACCTCCGTCAAGTTGAAACTTTCGATAGAAGAATTGAATCATATGATCACTGTATCTAGAGATTCATACTTTCATTCTATTGGGTTGCCACTACATACTGCTAGGTGTCACTGGTAGATTGTGGGACCCACGAGTATTATCTTGATGATCGATGATTCTCGATGGGCAGTGTTGGAATTATTCCAATCCATCAAAAAAAGTTTTGATGATATTATGATAAAGATCATAATATGTCTCACTACCAGATAGAATAGAACCTATGGGGTCACACACAAAAGAGTTTTCTGTCTGATCCGATGATTGATCGACAATTATGAATCGTTAAGGGTATAATAGTCAATATAGTTGATAATTAATCCAATGCAAAAGTTATAGGAGGATTAATTAGTAATTTGATTACTAATTAGACTCAATTTGATTGAGAAATAAGTTTTAGATCAAGTCTAATTGAATTAGATTTAGTTTGACTTGAATTGGGTTTGGTTTGATTGAGTTATGAGATGACTCAATTGCCATGAAATTAATTTTTGATTTGATCTAAATTTGGGTTCAATTAAATATTAATTAGATTAGAATTTAATCTGATTAGAGATCTAATGAGATTAGGTTCAATCAGGTGTTTGGGTCTAAACCAAATTACTTTTGGTTTGAGGCTCAATCCAAAATCCTAGAGTCCATTTTGTGAAGGACTCATCCATGCGCCACCCATATCCACACCCCTTCTCTCCTCATGTAAATTTTAGATTTGCATGAGATTTTTTATATTTTTCCACCTCTTAGTCAACCACTTATTCTCTCATTTGGATAGGGATAAGTTTTAATTTGAATCTGAAATTTTATTTAAATTTTTGATAGAGTTTGACTCTATCGGGACTCTATCAGGTGCCACTTTAAAAGGATCTGCCTTTGGGATGCCTCTAGTGGATTTTTGAGATCAGAACAAAATTTGGCCAACCACTGGAGTGAGAGAGAGACTTTTTGGCATCCTCCCTTCTAAGTTTGAAGGAAAAACTCCATTGGTATAAGGCGTGGGACTCTAAGGAAGAAAACTGCACTGCTGTTGCCTTTCTTCTACCTCCACTGCTTCTTCGACTGAAGATCGTCTTCCAGATCTGAAGAAGGATCAAACCAATCATCAAAAGATCTTCTTTACAAGGGACCTAGCACCTTGGAGAGGTAGACAAGTCTTGGATTAGATTGGATCTCGTGTGGATACCTGTAGAGGCCAGGCATTTACGTGGCTCCAGAAACCTGTCAAGTTTTTGATCATCGACTACGGAGCTCTTCCACCCACGATAAGTTTTGAAATACATACATGTAATCTGCCCTTTCCATTCTAATAGTGGTACCAGAGCCATGATTTTAATTAGATATATTTAATCTGATTTTAATCTTACATATGAAAGTTAGTTTCTGATTTAAATGATTTATTTCAGTTTTATTCAGATCTAAAAATTATTGAATCATGTATGAGATGCATGGATATTTTAGATCATTGATTTAAAAATCTAGATCTAATTTTTGATAAATAGTTTTTGAAAATAGTTTTCAATCATATTTGATCTTTCTTTAGATCTGAATTTTGTATGCATATGATACATGCTTAATTAGTTTTAGATGTAATTTTTTATATATGATATGTAATTTTAATTTAGATCTGAAACAATGCTATATGTCACCTTATTTGAAATGTAAACCTAGTGTGGTTTAGATTTGAAATTGTTTTGACATCTAAACTAAACCCATGATTATAATATACTTAATTAAGAATTAAGATGTGAAATTAAAGATCTAAAATTTAGAATTTAAGATCTGAAATTTACTACACAAAACATGGGTTAATGGGTTGGATAGCTCAATTAGGTCTAGTTTGAGCGGTTGATCAAACCGAATCAATAGTTGGTTAGGTTTAGGTCTAATCTCTCATGTTCAACCCAAATAGTTATAAGTTTGGTTAGGTCAAAAGATTTAATTTGGCTCTGTGGTTCGAGCCTGAATTAATTAGCTGACCTGATCAATATTTATTGACCGATTGGTGTCTAAGGTAAGTTTGGTAGTTCGACCAATGGTCTTTAATTGGGAGCTACTCGCATAGATCGAGTTAATGGCATACCCTCCCACCGATCTCATTTACCTGACCAATATGGTTGATTAAGTCTTGACTTAGGTTGCTAATGATTCGAGCTAACCCATGCCACTAGGTTAGTCATATCTGATATGACTAATTAAGGATGAGACCTGAACCTAAATCTCCTCAATTAATATTAAGTCCAGTGGTCTTCCATCGTGGTCTTGACTGATCATAGTGGTTCGGTTGCATTGGGTAGGTACAACCACTCTATGGTATTAGATGCCCCAAGATAGAGATGGGGTTGGGCCCAATAACTGTAGGTGAGGATCTCAATGACGGCTTTGCGCCCGCTGGTATATGGTGAGTCTGACTTAACTAAAAAATATGCCAATAACTATTAGGTGAGGCCACAGGACTTAGAGACCGAACCAGGCGCATCTTGCTTAGTGAAGCAATGGACAAAAAGTTGTCCACTCATCGGTTTGTGTCTCACCAATCACTGTTAGGTGAGGTGCACATAAATCAGTGAGACTGCAGTGCCCACTAGAAATTGATCATGTATAGTTTTCATTTTCTCCACTGGAGGAGTGTGGGAGATCTGTAGAAATAGTGAGAGCCCTTGTTTGTTTATTAAAGTTCCAATAACAAATATTTACAAATTCAAAATATCTAAATAGAAATTATTTCTCTCTGCAGTTAACCATGTCTAGTTTAAATCCATTAGCTTGAATCCTTGACACCAATAGGTTGACCAGAATCAATTACAAGGACTGCCTCTAGAATTTGAGAATAGTTCTCAGTTTCGAGAGCTGAACCATATCCTCAACCAGGAAGCGTCAGCGTTGCCAGCTCGTCTATCCCCTGATCAATGAGCCGCACTTGAGAAGTGGATGGATGAAGACAATAAGGCGAAGTGCTATATTCTTACATCCATGTCCAATGATCTTCAACAACAGCATGAAGACATGAGGACTGCCAGAGACATGCTGACTCACCTGCAATAGTTGTACGGTGAGCAGAGTCGCATGGCTTGCTTTGAGGTCTCGCGAAGACTTTTCAGAGCGAAGATGCATGATGGGCAGTCCATCCATGATTATTGTTTGACAATGATCAAGGATATTGAGGAGCTTCAGAAGCTAGGTATGAATATGGATAAGGAATTGCAACTGGATATGATCCTGCAATCCCTCCCTGATTCGTATAGGCAGTTCATCATGAACTGCTATATAAATAAGATTGATAGCTCTTTGTTTGAATTGCTGAACATGTTGGTGACAGCTGAAAGTATTTTGAAAAGTTCAAGGGATACCATTCTAACTATAAAGCAGGCTTTCTCCAAGAGAAAGTCTTCTTGGAAGAAGAAGAAGAAGCCTTCAAAGAAGCAAAAGATCGGTAGTAAACCCAAGAAGCAGGCTCCAAAGAAGACCAATGATAAAGGAAAATATTTTCACTGCAAAATTGAAGGTCACTGGAAAAGAAACTGTCCTACATACTTGGCCACTTTAAAGAATAAGAAGATGGACACGCCTTCTGAAGGTACATCTGAGTTGCTCGTTATTAAAACTAACCTAACGATTTTCTCTTCTTCTAGTTGGGTTCTAGATTATGGTTCTAGTGCTTACTTATGCACTTCCATGCAGGGTCTGGAAGAAGTTAAAGGGCTAAGGGAAGGTGAGATTACTTTCTGGGTCGGCAATAGGGCAAGAGTTGCTGCTGTAGTCATCAAAATTTATCATTTGCGATTATCATTAGGAATTAGTTTGCTTTTAAAAGATTGTTATTATATACTTAGAGCTAGTAGAAACTTAATTTCTATATCTGTGCTGGCACAGGATAATTATAATTTTTATTTTAATAAAAAAATTTATGTAATTTATTTTGAAAATAAAATTATTGCACGTGCCTTTTTAACTGATGGACTTTATCATTTGTGTTGGGTATAAAATACCCTCAGCCGAAGTTCTCAGCAGGATTGATCCTCCCAAGACTCATCCGACTTTCGACTGCAGATGGTACCTCTCCAGACTTCTCCAACAGCTAGATTTCCACGGCGCTGACTGAACTCCCCCAACGAATGAACTCCCACTGCACCACCCCAAACTCTTTCAACATGAGTTCCCCCAATCGTCTATCAAGCTGCCCCAAGCGCTCACTAAGCTCTGCCGCCAGCAGACCTCCTACGGCTGTCGGCTGCTCCCCAAATCCCTTCCAGACTTCTTCCAACCAGGTTCAACTCCAACCCGAACTACCTCGGACCTCACCAGCAGCCGAACTTCACCAACGGCAGATTTCTACAGCTACCGGACTCCTACGGGGGCCGAATCTCATCTCCAACTCCATTTACAGGCAGACTCAGTTCGGACTCCTACGGGAGCCGGACTTCGTCCCCAACCTCAGCAGCTGGAAGGCTTTGCCCGGACTCCCACGGAAGTCGGGCTTCGTCCTCGACCTCGACCACAGGTAGACTCTGTCCAGACTCCTACGGGAGCCGGACCTCGACTGCTGGTAAGCTTCATCCGGACTCCTAAGGGAGCCGGACTTCGCTCCTGACTTTAATTGTAGGTAGGCTTCGACCGAACTACTACGGGAGCCGGATCTCGTCTCCAATTTCAGCTACAGGAAGACTCCGCTCGGACTCCTATGGGAGCCTGACCTCGTCTCCGACTCCGACCACAGGAAGACTTCGTCCGAACTCCTACGGGAGCCGGACCTCGTCCCCAACTTTAATTGCAGGCAGACTTCGACCGGACCCCTACGGGAGCCGGATCTCGTCTCCAATTCCAGCTACAGGATGACTCCGCTCGGACTCCAAAGGGAGCCTGACCTCGTCTCCGACTCCGGCCACTGGAAGACTTCGTCCGGACTCCTACGGGAGCCGGACCTCGTCCCCAACTTTAATTGCAGGCACACTTCGATCAGACTCCTACGGGAGCCGAATCTCATCTCCAACTCCATCTACAGGCAGACTCAGTCCAGACTCCTACGGGAGCCGGACTTTGTCCCCAACCTCAACGGCTGGAAGGCTTTGCCCGGACTCCCACGGGAGCCGAGCTCCATCCTCGACCTCGACCACAGATAGACTCCATCCAGACTCCTACGAGAGCCGGACCTCATCCCCAACTTTAATTGCAGGCAGACTTCTACCGGACTCCTACGGGGGCCGAATCTCATCTCCAACTCCATCTATAGGCAGACTCAGTCTGGACTCCTACGGGAGCCGGACTTCGTCCCCAATCTCAGTGGCTGGAAGGCTTTGCCCGGACTCCCACGGAAGCCAGGCTTCATCCTCGACCTCGACCACAGGTAGACTCTATCCAGACTCCTATGGGAGTCGGACCTCGACTGCTGGTAAGCTTCGTTCGGACTCCTAAGGGAGCCGAACTTCGCTCCTGACTTTAATTGCAGGTAGGCTTCGACCGAACTACTACAGGAGCCGGATCTCATCTCCAATTCCAGCTACAGGAAGACTCCGCTCGGACTCCTAAGGGAGCCTAACCTCGTCTCTGACTCCGGCCATAGGAAGACTTCGTCCGGACTCCTACGGGAGCCGAACCTCATCCCCAACTTTAATTACAGGCAGACTTCGATCGGACTCCTATGGGAGCCGGATCTCATCTCCAATTCCAGCTACAGGAAGACTCCGCTCGGACTCCTACGGGAGCCTGACCTTGTCTCTGACTCCGGCCACAGGAAGACTTCATTCAGACTCCTACGGGAGCCGGACCTCATCCCCAACTTTAATTGCAGGCGGACTTCGACCAAACTCCTACGGGAGCCGAATCTCATCTCCAACTCCATCTACAGGCAGACTCAGTTCGGACTCCTATGGGAGCCGCACTTCGTCCCCAACCTCAGCGGCTGGAAGGCTTTGCCCGGACTCCCACGAAAGTCGGGCTTTGTCCTCGACCTCGACCACAGGTAGACTTTGTCCGGACTCCTATGGGAGCCAGACCTCGACTGCTAGTAAGCTTCGTCCGGACTCCTAAGGGAGCCGGACTTCGCTCCTGACTTTAATTGCAGGTAGGCTTCGACCGAACTACTACGGGAGCCGGATCTCGTCTCCAATTCCAGCTACAGGAAGACTCCGCTCGGACTCCTACGGGAGCCTGACCTCATCTCCGACTCCAGCCACAGGAAGACTTCGTCCGGACTCCTACGAGAGTCAGACCTCATCTCCAATTTTAATTACAGGCGGACTTCGACCGGACTCCTACGGGAGCCGGATTTTGTCTCCAATTCCAGCTACAGGAAGACTCCGCTCGGACTCCTACGGGAGCCTGACCTCGTCTCTGACTCCGGCCACAGGAAGACTTCATCCGGACTCCTACGGGAGCCGGACCTCGTCCCCAACTTTAATTGCAGGGGACTTCGATCGGACTCCTACGGGAGCCGAATCTTGTCTCCAACTCCATCTACAGGCAGACTCAGTCCGGACTCCTACGGGAGCCGGACTTCATCCCCAACCTCAGCGGTTGGAAGGCTTTGCCCGGACTCCCACAGAAGCCGGGCTTCATCCTCGACCTCGACCACAGGTAGACTCTGTCCGGACTCCTATGGGAGCCGAACCTCGACTACTGGTAAGCTTCGTCCAGACTCCTAAGGGAGCCGGACTTCGCTCCTGACTTTAATTGCAGGTAGACTTCATCCGGACTCCCACAGAAATCGGGCTTCGTCCCCAACTACCGATTGAAAGAAGACTTCAGTCGGACTCCTACGGGAGCCAGACTCCGAGCTCCCCTCGGACGGGTGGCCAACCAACTCTCTCCATCGGACACTCCAGCTGAACTTCGGCCAACAGGCCTGGGCCCACTGGTGGGTCGCAGCAACGGCCACGATACTGCTCCACCTCCCTGCGATGGATTCTGCGCGGCTCCATCACTCCCTGGCAGATCACCATAATGACCACGATTCTGCTCCACTCCCTGCGACAGATGCCGCGCAATTCCTCCCACCTCCTGGCAAGTCGTGACAACGGGCGCCGTTCCACTACCCATAACAGACTCCACGTGTCACGTTTCGATGGTGGCCACGATCCCGCTCCACTACTCTTTGCAACAAACTCCGCCTGACTCTGGACAGTCCACTGCCAGAGGGTTACAGATATCACTATCAGCCTACTGCCCCCTTTTCACCTATAAAAGGGGACCCCAGATACGTTATTCGATAAGCTCTATTTTTCTATCCCAAAACTCTACTAAAATTTTTGTTCGAGCACTCCATTCTTGTTGAGGCAGAGAACTGACTTGAGCATCGGAGGGTCTTGCCGGAGCAACCCCACCTCCGGTTTAGACTTCTTTTGCAGGTCCCGACGGCGACCGTGACTCCCTCAACTCCAGCTTCTCCGGCGCAAGCGGATTTTTGCACCAACAGGATTGGCGCTAGAGGAAGGGGCTGAACCTTCGCAGTACCATTGTTCTTAAAGGAGCGCTCAACGGGACTACCTCTGGTCATCTTCTCCGACATCCACTCCTCCTTCCCCTCACTGGATCCTCGCTCGATGCCTCCCTGCAGGGCATCCACACGACGATCTACGGCCTCCGCGGCCAAATCACAGGCTCCGGCCTCACCTCCAGTCTCCCAACCTCTGCCTCCTCCTCCGACGACGGCGGTTGGCACGGAGCAATTCGACCTACTGGTGCAGCAGGTCAAAGGCCTAACTGAAGCTGTGCAGGCCATGCAACAACAGCAGCAGCCACAGGCATCGGTGCGGCCGGAAAGAGCATCGCCGGAACCCCAAAACCCGACGGCGGGATGCACCACTTAAGCCAGCCGCCCAGCCTTTCCCGGAAAGATGAATCCAAGGGTGGAAAGCCCCCAGTCCGACCACGACTCCACCCCTGAAAGATCTCTACCCCCATTCTGCCAGAGGACCCTCGAGACCCGTAGTCAAGAGGATTTCCTGGACCGGAGGCTCCAGGAGATGAATCGATGGATCGAAGAACTCTGCCATGCACCCCCCGCCTATGGTGAGGATATTTGCACTGACCCTCCCTTTTCTCAGATGATCATGCAGGAACCCATCCTGTCGAACTTCAAACTCCCCTAGTTCGAAAGCTACGATGGGACTTCGGACCCGGTTGATCATCTGGAGGCCTTCCGGATGATGATGCTGCTTCATGGCACACCAGACGCCATTCTATGCCGAGCCTTCCCGTCCACCTTGAAGGGAGCGGCGAGAAACTGGTACTCGATGCTGAAGTCGGGTACCATCTTTTTCTTCGATCAAATGAGCCACCAATTTGTGGCCCATTTTGTCAGCAGCCGGCGCCCCCGGAAGGGTTCGGAGTCCCTCATCAATATCAAGCAGAGGGAGGGGGAGTCCATTCGAGCCTACATCAACCGCTTCAATGTCGCCGTGCTGGAAGTCCGAAACTTGGATCAGTCAGTAGCAATGGCCGCTCTGAAGGGCGGCCTTCAGAAGAACGACCTTTTGTTCTCTCTAGAGAAGAAATACCCCAGAGATTTTGCTGATCTGTTCGCTCGAGCCGAGGGGTACGCCCGAGCGGAAGAAGCCTTCAAAATGAAGGACGAGGAGACTGCGAGAGAATGGCGGGCGGGAGACTCGGGTAAGCCCGCAGTCGAAAAAGGGCCGAGAGAAGCTCGACCACGTTCTCAATCCCCTCCTGGGCACAAGCGTGTCCAAACTCCGCCTCAGGTGCGTAGGCAGAGAAGTCCGGATCGTGGGGTTTGACGGAGTTCTCCACTGAGAAGATTCTGCAACTACGCCCCCCTCAATGCCTCGAAGACCCAGGTACTGATGGAGGTCAGGGAGCAGCTCCCCATGCCTGAGAGGATGCGCACACACCCCGGGAAGCGCAACCCCAACAAGTTCTGTCTCTACCATCACGACCACGGCCATGACACGGAGGAATGCATCCAGCTCCGAGACGAGATCGAGGAGCTCATCCGACGAGGTTAACTCGATAGGTTCATTCGATGTCAACCTGAGGGTAGAGAAGATCGACCAAGGGCCCTACCGCAACCCGAACCGCCAAGGAGGGAGGAGCAGCCCGGAGATCGGCCTCCTATCGAAACCATCGACTCCATCACCGGAGGGCCTCAAGGAGGGGCGGACCTTCCATGATCGCGGAACTCGAGAGACCTGTAAATGTACTGCTCACGACTTTGCTCTGAATCTGAACTCCTTTCGAACTTTGCATGTCTTTCCCTTTTGGCATGGATCTGTCACGATTGGGGATGACCCCTTCGAACAATTGACACAAGGTCATGTTAGGAACAGGAAGGGAACCTCATCCTAACATGAGCCAAATGAAAGTCCGATTATTGTAAGATCGGATCCGGGGAAGGCCCGTTTAACGGTTCTCGAATGCCCCCTGAACCATGTTAGGGACAGGAGGAGAACCTCGCCCTAACATGAGCAAAGTCAAAGGCCTGGTTCTTTTAGACCGGATGGGGGGAGAGGCCCTACAATGCCCTAATGTGCCCCCACAGCCATGCTAGGGACAGGAGGAGAACCTCGCCCTGACATGAGCAAAGTCAAAGGCCCGATTTTTTTAGACCGAATGGGGGGAGAGGCCGAACAGCACCCACATGCGCCCCCACAGCCTTGTTAGGGACAGGAGGAGAACCTCGCCCTAACATGAGTAAAGTCGAAGGTCTAATTTCTCTTAGACCGGATGGGGGGAGAGGCCGAACAGCGCCCACATGCATCCCCACAGTCTTGTTAGGGACAGGAGGAGAACCTCGCCCTAACATGAGCAAAGTTGAAGGCCCAGTTCTTTTAGACCGGGTGGGGGGAGAGGCCCTTGCAACGACCCTTATGTGCCCCCACAGCCCCATTGGGGACAGGATGAGAACCTCATCCTAACCTAAGCTGAGATCGACTACGTCAAGAACAGAAGGAGAACCTCATCCCGATGATAACAAAAACTCGACCGCCCAACAAAATTGGGTAAAGGGAAAAGTTCCCTCAGTGGCACCTCAACACTTCTACGTGACTCCTCAAAAAGCAAGGGGAGGATCCTCACCTGAAGAGAGGAGGAAAACTAAAAAGGAAAGCGGCGAATAATGCCGGCAACAGACAAAAAATAAACCGCATCAAAGATCTAAGGAGCCTCGCCTCAACAAAGATGGAAAGTTCCCACCAAACATCCCCGGCCTCTAAGAAGGCTCTCGACACAGGTCAAGAAAGCAATGATGCCTTCGAGGTAATGTGGAGTTCAGACCATCAAGCTCGAGCCTATGGCCATGGATGATAAGAAAAGCAAGTCAGCGTAGCGATGGCTGGACACCTCCAAGCGACGTCAAAGTCGGACAAGTCAAAAGACGAAAGAAGTTCAATAGGCGATGATTCAACACAGTACGTGGACAAGGTAACATGAAATCCCCTTTTTATTCCATTTGCGAAATATACACCACGAAGCCCAGAAGGCCAAAGGAAGAAAAACAAAATGATGAGAGCAAAACAAAACAACAAAAGAGAAAATGTATGCATAGAAAGATGGAAGGACAAAAAGAGCCCTAGAGAAGCTCTGCTCCTTTCGATCTCGAATTATCTGCTTTGCTCCTTATCCAGGACTGCCTCAGATTTTCAACTTCTTCTTCTAGCTCTCCCTTTTTCAGTAGCACGTCCTGGAGCGCCCGACGGAGTCGCTGGCTTTCATTCTCCGCCTCTCGATGCCTCTTCCTCAGGACCTCAGATTCTACCTCAGCGTCCTTGACGGCCTGCTGCTCACACACCAGCTGGATCTTCAACTACTGCAGCTTGACCTTCCCCTCCCCAAGGGCGACAGAAAGCCCTTCCGTAGTTCTTCTTAGGGATTGGAGTTCATTGGAGTCCCAAAAGGAAGCAAGCTGAGCCCTGTCAGCCAACTGCCTTTGAAGACGGGCGACTTCGTCGGTCGCCACCCTGAGTCTCCCTTTGTATTCATCCACCTGCCTGCGCCAGCTGGCCCGATGCACGTCATAGCTCACCTCAGCATCTTGAAGCTGCTGCTGAAGGTCAGAGACCTTCTTCGACCACTCCCAGTCGCCGTCAGCCCGGGCCAAGAGCCGGGATGAACTTCCCTCCAGCTGGCCGATCCTCTCCTTCGCAGCCGACAGTTCCACCCTGAGAGCACTGATCTTGGCAGCTTGAGCCCAAATTCGATCGCTGGCGCTCTTCTTGCATTCCTCAAGCTCCTTCGTGAAGTCCGTCTTCCTCTGACTATTCTCCATGATCCCCTTCACATGGAGATTCCAAAAGCGGGTGGCCTCCGCGGTGGCTTCAGAGTGACCCTCTCTCAACCTGCGAAGCTCGCCTTCCATCTTCTTCGCCCCTTTTGTCAAGTGAAGAACTTTCTTCCTCAGTCGTCGGATCATGGACTTCAGCGGGATCCCCAGGGGCAGGGGAAGTGCTTCGGCAGGGCACTGCCATTGGGAGATAAAAGCGTCAAGGCGAGTCTCATCACAGAAAGAAAAGCAGAAAGGAAAAAGGAAGAAAGGAGAAGCCATCCACGATAAGAAATTCAACTTTATTGATTGAATGTTTCTTAAAGATAAAAAGAAAAGAAAAAATTACAGTAAAAGAAAAATACAAGGTCGGAGGTCTCAGACCTCTGTGGTAGGGGTGGGGGAGCTCGGTGTCCCTGGAAGGGGGGCTGCGGCAGTAGTGGCAGCAGGAGAGGGACCGGCCTCGTCTTCAGACTCCTCACCCAGGAAGCTGAGGTCGAGCTCCGAAAACTTCCTGGCCCCCCTCTCCTGGCAAAGCTCAAACCCCTTGATGAATGCTTCCTGGCCGAATTGGACATTCAGGTTCCTCATCTCTGTGGAGGCCTTGAACTCTTCTACCGCAAGAATTCTGGCCTCCGAGACCAGGACTGGAATCTGCTCAGCCAAATTGGTGACCTCGGCCTCCGCCTTTCTCACCGTCTCCTCCGAGGTCTGCTTCTCTTCCTCCCAGGCCTGTTTCTCTCTTTTCAGGGCCTCTTGGAGGGCGATTACCTCGGCTGCCTTCTCTTCGAGACAGGCAATTTCGGTCCGATGACGCTCCTCCACTTGGATGGCGTTCCTCCTCACCCGGTTCGTCGCCTCAATGTTGGCAAGGAGCTAGTGCCCAATCTGCAAGGGCGGCTAGGGGATCAGAGCAGGGGTCGAAAAGTCAATTAAATGAAGATTTATTTACCTCGAGAAAGGACCCTAAGGAGTCCCAAACCTGCTGCTCAGGGTCGGCGCGGTCGATCCTCTCGACGACTTCGGGCAGAATGCAGCCATCGATCAGCCGCTTGATCAGGTCCCTGTCATTGAAGGGGTTCTCCAGCCCTTCTTCGGAACAGAGGGACTCTTCCACGGTGGCTCGGTGGCTACTCCCCCTGCGGGCCACCAACTTCCTTCTCATCCCCCTCTTGACTCTAGGCATCTCCATGGAACGGACCCCCGAAACGGGAGCCCCAGTCGGCGGGCTCCTTGAAGAGGCCCGGGGGGCCGGTGGTTCGACGTTCGAAGGTACATCTATCACGAGAGCCGCCTGGGCAGACACAGCCAAGTTCGTCTCCTCCACTCTGGCCTTCTTTGCTGATCTGGAGGCCGCAACACCTTTTCTTTTGTGGGCCTTGAGGCCCCTGGCGAGCATCCGTGCTGCTTCGGCATCCATTCCTAAAAAAAAAAAGAAGAAAAAGAGATAAA
Organism: Elaeis guineensis; assembly: GCF_000442705.2. Classification (NCBI taxonomy): domain Eukaryota; kingdom Viridiplantae; phylum Streptophyta; class Magnoliopsida; order Arecales; family Arecaceae; genus Elaeis; species Elaeis guineensis. Next base: position 93,137,736 of record NC_025998.2, on the reverse strand, counting down.
AGAAAAAAAAATTGGAAATCAGTGATAGGGTAAAAAAGGAAGAAGTGGCACGCAAAAAAAAAAAAAAGAAAAGAAAAAAAAAGAAAGAAGAGAAAAGAGAGAGAAGAAAAGAAGAGAGAAAGGAGGACGGAGGAAAAGAAGAGGAGAAAAGTTGGAATACTCGCAGGATCTTGGGGGCTCAAGCCGATGTTGAACAAAAATTGCTCCCTCAGAAGGTTTGGAAGGGAGGGAGCGAAATAGTCGAGAAGCATTCAGGCGGCCTGAAGGTCGTCCTCTCCCAGGCTGGGAGCCCGGCGGACAGAGTCCCTCAGAGAGCCCCAAGGGGGAAGGCCCAGCCTCAGGGTCGGGCAGTGGACGAAGAGGTATTTCTCCTTCCAGTTGTGGATTGAAGAGGGAGCACCTTTCAGCAACCCCTTTTTGCCGAACTGGGGAGAGAAATACCACCAGTCCTTCGCCAAAGGGTGACGCTTGAAAGTGTAGAAATGCCTAAACAAAGAAAGGGATGGCTGAACTTCAACTACATGGCAAAGGAAAAGAAATCCAATCAAAAACCTAAAGGAATTCGGAGCCACTGAAGCCAAAGAGATGTCTAAGAAGCGAAAAAGGGCAACAACAAAGGACGGAAGCGGAAGCCGGAGTCCGGCACGGAATGCCTCCTGCTACAGGCAAAAGCGATCGGGTGGGGGAGTGCTAGCCCGATCGGAGGGGCCAGGAAGCTCCAGGTCATACTCCGGAGGAACTCCATACTGAACCCTTATCAGCAGGAGTTCATCCAGAGTCAGGGAGTAGGGAATGGTGCTCGACGCAAAAATGGGATGAAGCGCAGTCCCAGATGTGGGTTCGTCTACAGAATGGGGGTCCTGGGGGGCTGAGGCGGAAGAACTCCCTGAACCGCTAGAGGTGGAGATGCTGGAGGATATTTTGAACGACTTCAGTCGAAAGCCCTAAAGATCCCAGAGAAATCGGATGGGACAAAGGGCGAGAGGTTGCGGGAAACCAAATCGGAGGAGTACGACAGGAGAAAATGGAGGAGAAAAGGCCCCCTAGGTGGCAAGAAGAAAAATGAAGGTTCTGGGACTAACCTAGATCACTCTGGAGGATGCAGAAGGGCGAGGACAGGGATGACTCGGAAGATGCCTAGGGCCAAGGAAGATGCCAAGAGAGGTCAGGGCTCTCGAAGGTAAGGCAGATACTGGTAGAACTTTCAGGCGGAAAGGTAGGTTTAAATAGACCCTGGGATCCGACGCCATAATGATCGCGAATCCCCCCAGGCCGACCCGCGCTCGACACGTGTCCCACTCACCTCAGCAGGCGGCTAAAAGTGGCTGACAGCTGATGGAGCCATTATTACGCCGTATCTGGGCCAGCATGCCATCGGGGATTTCGAAGGGTCCCTTCAAACCACCCCGATTCGAAAAGACTCCAGCACGTGCGCATTTAATGCCAAAATATCTAGGGGCGGTCGCGCACAGGATTCAAGGGGATAACTTCGACTGCAAAAATTTCTCTGTACTTCCTTCATTCAAAATTCGAACTCAAAAGTAGGAGGACTGATGTTGGGTATAAAATACCCTCAGTCGAAGTTCTCAGCAGGATTGATCCTCCCAAGACTCATCCGGCTTTCGACTGCAGATGGTACCTCTCCAGACTTCTCCAACAGCCGGATTTCCATGGTGCTGACTGAACTCCCCCAACGAATGAACTCCCACTGCACCACCCCAAACTCTTTCAACATGAGTTCCCCCAATCGTCTATCAAGCTGCCCCAAGCGCTCACTAAGCTCTGCCGCCAGTCGACCTCCGACGGCTGTCGGCTGCTCCCCAAATCTTTTCCAGACATCTTCCAGCTAGGTTCAACTCCAACCCGAACTGCCTCGGACCTCACCAGCAGTAGAACTTCACCAACGACAGATTTTTACAGCTACCAAACTCCTACAGGGGCCGAATCTCATCTCCAACTCCATCTACAGGAAGACTCAGTCCGGACTCCTACGGGAGCCGGACTTCGTCCCCAACCTCAGCGGCTGGAAGGCTTTGCCCGGACTCCCACGGAAGCCGGGCTTCATCCTCGACCTCGACCACAGGTAGACTCTGTCCAGACTCCTACGGGAGTCGAACCTCGACTGCTGGTAAGCCTCATCCGGACTCCTAAGGGAGCCGGACTTCGCTCCTGACTTTAATTGCAGGTAGGCTTCGATCGAACTACTACAGGAGCCGGATCTCGTCTCCAATTCCAGCTACAGGAAGACTCCGCTCGGACTCCTACGAAAGCCTGACCTCATCTCCGACTCCGGCCACAGGAAGACTTCATCCAGACTCCTACGGGAGCCGGACCTCGTCCCCAACTTTAATTGCAGGCGGACTTCGACCGGACTCCTACGGGATCCGGATCTCGCCTCCAATTCCAGCTCCAGGAAGACTCCGCTCGGACTCCTACGAGAGCCTGACCTCGTCTCCGACTCCGACCATAGGAAGACTTCATTCGGACTTCTACGGGAGTCGGACCTCGTCCCCAACTTTAATTGCAGGCGGACTTCGATCGGACTCCTATGGGAGCCGAATCTCGTCTCCAACTCCATCTACAGGAAGACTCAGTCTGGACTCCTACGGGAGCCAGACTGTGTCCCCAACCTCAGCGACTGGAAGGCTTTGCCCAGACTCCCACGGGAGCCGGGCTCCGTCCTCGACCTCGACCACAGGTAGACTCCGTCCGGACTCCTACGGGAGCCGGACCTCATCCCCAACTTTAATTGCAGGCAGACTTCGACCGGACTCCTACGGTGGTCGAATCTCGTCTCCAACTCCATCTACAGGCAGACTCAGTCCGAACTCCTATGGGAGCCGGACTTCGTCCCAAACCTCAGCGGCTGGAAGGCTTTGCCCGGACTCCCACGGAAGCCGGACTTCATCCTCGACCTCGACCACAGGTAGACTCTATCCGGACTCCTACGGGAGCCGGACCTCAACTGCTGGTAAGCTTCGTCTGGACTCCTAAGGGAGCCGGACTTCGCTCCTGACTTTAATTACAGGTAGGCTTCGACCGAACTACTACGGGAGCCGGATCTCGTCTCCAATTCCAGCTACAGGAAGACTCCGCTCGGACTCCTACGGGAGCCTGACCTCATCTCCGACTCCGGCCACAGGAAGACTTCGTCCGGACTCCTACGGGAGCCGGACCTCATCCCCAACTTTAATTGCAGGCAGACTTCGACCGGACTCCTACGGGAGCCGGATCTCGTCTCCAATTCCAGCTACAGGAAGACTCCGCTCGGACTCCTACGGGAGCCTGACCTCATCTCCAACTCCGGCCACAAGAAGACTTCGCCCGGACTCCTACGGGAGCCGGACCTCATCCCCAACTTTAATTGCAGGCAGACTTCGATCGGACTCCTACGGGAGCCGAATCTCGTCTCCAACTCCATCTACAGGCAGACTCAGTCCGGACTCCTACGGGAGCCGGGCTTCGTCCCCAACCTCAGCGGCTGGAAGGCTTTGCCCGGACTCCCACGGAAGCCGGGCTTCATCCTCGACCTCGACCACAGGTAGACTCTGTCCAAACTCCTACGAGAGCCGGACCTCGACTGCTGGTAAGCTTCATCTGGACTCCTAAGGGAGTCGGACTTCGCTCCTGACTTTAATTGCAGGTAGGCTTCGACCGAACTACTACGGGAGTCGGATCTCGTCTCCAATTCTAGCTACAGGAAGACTCCGCTCGGACTCCTACGGGAGCCTGACCTCATCTCCGACTCCGGCCACAGGAAGACTTCGTCCAGACTCCTACGGGAGCCGGATCTCGTCCCCAACTTTAATTGCAGGCAGACTTTGATCGGACTCCTACGGGAGCCGGACCTCGTCTCCAATTCCAGCTATAGGAAGACTCCGCTCGGACTCCTACGGGAGCCTGACCTCATCTCCGACTCCGACCACAGGAAGACTTCGTCCGGACTCCTATGGGAGCCGGACCTCATCTCCAACTTTAATTGCAGGCGGACTTCGATCGGACTCCTATGGGAGCCAAATCTCATCTCTAACTCCATCTACAGGCAGACTCAGTCCGGACTCCTACGGGAGCCGGACTTCGTCCCCAACCTCAGCGGCTGGAAGGCTTTGCCTGGACTCCCACGAAAGCCGGGCTTCATCCTCGACCTCGACCATAGGTAGACTCTGTCCGGACTCCTACGGGAGCCGGACCTCGACTGCTGGTAAGCTTCGTCCGGACTCCTAAGGGAGCCGGACTTCGCTCCTGACTTTAATTGCAGGTAGACTTCATCCGGACTTCCATGGGAATCGGGCTTCGTCCCCAACTACCGATTGAAAGAAGACTTCAGTCGGACTCCTACGGGAGCCAAACTCCGAGCTCCCCTCAGACGGGCGGCCAGCCATCTCTTTCCACCAGACACTCCAGTCGAACTTCGATCGATAGGCCTGGGCCCACTGGTGGGTCGCAGCAACGGCCACGATATTGCTCCACCTCCCTGCGATGGATTCCACGCGGCTCCATCACTCCCTGGCAGATCGCCATAATGACCACGATTCTGCTCCACTCCCTGCGACGGATGCCACGCAATTCCTCCCATCTCCTGGCAAGTCGTGACAACGGGCGCCGTTCCACTACCCGTAACAGACTCCACGTGTCACGTTTCGATGGTGGCCACGATCCCGCTCCACTACTCTTTGCAACAAACTCCGCCTGACTTCAGGCAGTCCACTGCCAGATGGTTACAGATATCACTATCAGCCTACTACCCCCTTTTCACCTATAAAAGGGGACCCCAGATACGTTATTCGATAAGCTCTATTTTTCTATCCCAAAACTCTGCTAAAATTTTCGTTCGAGCACTCCATTCTTGTTGAGGCAGAGAACTAACTTGAGCATCGGAGGGTCTTGCCGGAGCAACCCCACCTCCAGTTTAGACTTCTTTTGCATGTCCCGACGGCAACCGCGACTCCCTCGACTCCAGCTTCTCTGGCGCAAGCGAATTTTTGCACCAACAATTTGCATGAAGATGCGAATATTAATATTAATGAGCAAATTATGAATATCGTAGGGTCTAAGAGACTTAGAGATAGGATTTGTCAAAAGTATCTCTGACACCAAAGGCTAGGCCATATTGAAGAGGACAGACTTAATAAATTGAAAAAAGATGGCCTTCTCGAGTCATTGACTTTCGAGTCTTATCCAATTTATGAGTCATGTCTTCAAGAAAAGATGGCTAAGCTGCCCTTTGTAGGACATGAAAAAAGATCCACTGAGATATTAGCCCTGGTACACACTGATGTGTGTGGTCCATGAAAGAAAAATTGGCTTTTTTCTTGTAGAATTTTCCAGATCTAAAGAGATCTAGGGTAGAATATTTCAAAAAAAAATTATCCTATGATATTTCAAATCTAAAATTTATTAGATCTAATTTTTATTATCTAATATTAAATCTAAAATTAAATCTAAAATCATGAACAATAGAGAAATACCTCTAGGGTAACTAGATTACCCTATAGATGATCGCAGCAATGCCCGGTGTTCTAAAATAGCCATGCAGTCGTCTGGCCTCTACCGATATCCACTCAAGTAGGATCTGGATCATCTTCTCCTCATGAATATTTGCTCCAAAAATCAGATCTGGATCTAATCTGGAAGATCTTCAAAAGATCTTCTGAAGCTGGAGCAGTAGCTTCTCGATAAATCTCTGCAGCCTTCTAATCAGGAAGCCACCACGCCTTGGATAAGCACCAGATGGATGCCCAACCTCTTGGACATAAAGAGGGGAGGGAGAGGATCAGAGGGGGCATAGAGAAGTGGAGAAGATTCAAGCTTTTGTGAGTTATTGTGCAAAGTCTCTCAACCCTAGGCACAGACAGGGTTTAAATAAACCCTGTTGCGCCATGCAGTGCCACATTATTCGATCAATCAGAAAATTTCAATTAATTTTGAAAAAATTTTGATTGGTGGAGTGATGTTATCTGATTATATCAGATAAGAATCCCCATAATTTATCCTACTGTGGACGCCAACACTGGATAAGCACAGTGAAATTGGCGCCCCACAGTCCAAGTTGATCAAGGGATCAGAGTCCTCATTTCATGGGACTCTATCCTTATTCACTTGGGGCGCATGCCCAATCTGAATATGGTGTCCACTTTGAGGCCCAATTTAGCAAGTGGATACTCCATAAAAAATCTCCATTGACCTCTTGTCAAGTGGCCTTCAGTCCAAGGTCCATGGGTCAATGTTTGACCAATGTCCTAAAACGAAAATGGGAGGTGATAGGAATTAGCAGGTGTTGTCTTAAATTTATCTCATAAATTAAGACAAATCTTTTTTGAGCTGGACTAGCTCTAGTCAAACTGAGAGAAACCTTCTCAAGGTTCTCTGGGTGAGTCAAATCACATTTGGCTCAATCGAGATAGAAAAAATTATACGAAGAGAAAGTTAGTCTCAATCGTGTGCTAGCACGATTTTCTTAAACCTAATTGGATCTAATCCAAATCAATCGAACTGGGCTAGCTCAAATGATGACATCCAAACTCTAACTCTTGTTTGTATGATCCAGTTAGGTTCATTTTCATATGGTAATGAGATATGTCATGATCTCATCATTGACATCATCGAAACTCCTTTCGATGGATCAGAACTCTTCTGATTCAGACAATTAGAATGATCGATCATCAAGATCATTCTAATTGCTCTCAAAATCCATCAGTGACACCTAACAATATATGGTGGCAACCCATCAGAAATGAAGATAAACCTTTCAGTGCAGCTACCTATGTGATTGAGTTCTTCTATCATGAGTCCCGACTGAATTAGGGTTAAGGTGAACTCGTCAAATCCAACATCAGTCATATGAATCAATCAATCGATCCGAGTCCGATGTGAAACCTCAATGGAAAACTCTTTTCCATTATTTTACTTTGCCATGGCCATGGGCTTAAGGACTCAATCTTTCAATCATCATAGGACTACTCCTCTCATCTACCGAGGTTGATAGATCCCATCTTGGTGCAATCTGATTCCTACAATGAATATGCTATAGCCAACATACACCTCAGGGTTTCAAATGGCTAGGAGATCGAGTTATGATGTAGTCAAACTATAACACACTCAAGGTGAACTATCGATGTACCTCAGATCAAAAAACTAGACACACAGCTACAGCATCGAGCTAGTCATCGATGAGAAGGTAGACTTCTTTATGACTACTCGAGGTGGTCATGCTCAGTACTCTCATTCTCAATGAATATCTGTACTCTCGCTCTAGTGTCTCCACACCGTAGACTCAAGATACATCTATCCTAAGAAAGCGATCGTACACCAACCTTCCAGATCGATCACCATTCTCGTGATGATCTTATGGTCAGAAGCTGTTTATGAGTTAGTTATGTAAATTCATGCCTTAAATTTTCAACTCTTGAAAATATGAAGTAATATTTTTACTAACTCAAAGGATGTATTACAGACATAACGTACACAATGTGATAGTAGAATAATCTTTTTATTCATTTATAGTCAAAATTATAAATTTACCCTTACATTTGTATAAGAATGTGTCAGCCAATCTGGCATCTAGGGCACACATCTAACAAACTCCCACATGACCTAATGCCAATTGATTACATATCTAAGTCCTATCTTCTCAAGGTGGGCTTCGATCTTCTGCTGGCCTAATGGCTTTGTCAGTGGATCTGCCATATTGTCTGTGGAGTCGACTCTCTTAACCTCGACATAATCTTTTTCGAGGTAATCACGGATCAGATGGAATCGCCGCTCGATATGCTTGGACTTCTGGTGAGACCTTGGCTCCTTAGCTAGAGCTATGGCGCCATTATTATTGCAGTAAAGAGGGACAGCATCCGATGACATCACTCCAATTTTTGCGGCAAATTTTTTATACCAAAATGCCTCCTTCACAGCTTTCGATGCAGCAATATACTCTGCCTCCATGATGGAATCAGCAATTATCGTCTGCTTGAAACTCTTCTAGCTAACTGCACCACCATTGCAAATGAACAGACTCACAGATGTCGACTTTCGATCATCTATATCAGATATAAAGTCTGAGTCTGTAAATTTCTGAACTTGGAGTTCTCCATTCTCAAAGACTAGAAACATATCCTTAGTCCTTCTCAAGTACTTAAGGATACATTTCATAGAAGTCCAGTGCTCTTCGTCTGGATTCGATTGATATCTGCTTGTGACACTCACAGCATGGGCTATATCAGGTCATGTACATAGCATGGCATACATGAGGCTCCCTATTACCGAAGCATAAGGAATCTTGCTCATGCGTTCAATCTCCTCAGGTGTGCTAGGGCACATCTTCTTGAAGAGATGAATGCCATGTCTAAAAGGTACTAAACCTCTTTTGAAGTTTTTCATGCTAAATCTTTTTAGCACCTCCACTATGTACATCTTCTGTGAAAGTTCCAGCATCCTATTTGGTCTATCTCTATAGACCTTAATACCCAGTATAAAGGATGCCTCTCCTAGATCTTTCATAGAGAACTCCTTAGACAACCATATTTTGACTGAGATCAACATGAAAATATCATTTCCAATCAGGAAGATGTCATCTACGTACAGTACGAGGAAGACAACTGCGCTCCCACTGACCTTCTTGAACACACATGGTTCCTCCTCATTCTTGATGAAACCAAATATTTTGATCACATCATTGAAATGAGTATTCTAGCTCTGAGATGCTTGCTTAAGTCCATAAATGGACCTTTGTAACTTGCAGATCTTGTGATCATCATCATTGGATGTGAAACCAAGCAGCTGTTCCATATAGATATCTTTCTCAAGATATCCATTTAAGAACACCATTTTCACATCCATCTGTCATATTTCATAATCGAAATAGGCTGCAACAGCAAACAATATGCGGATGGATTTTAGCATGGCTACGAGCGAAAAGATATCCTGATAGTCAATGCCTTCGCGCTGACTATAACCTTTCACTACGAGCCTAACCTTGAATGTCTCCACATTTCCATCTGCACCTATCTTTCTCTTGAAGATCCATTTACACCTAATAGGTACAATATCTTCAGGTGGATCTACCAAGGTCCAGACTTGATTTGAGTGCATCGAGTCAATTTCTGATCTCATTGCCTCTAACCATTTCTCGGAGTCGATATCTGATATCGCTTCATTATAGGTCTTGGGGTCATCACCATGAGCCCCATTTCTCGTGAGGAATATTTTCTCTACTTCTTCTTGTATAGTACCTATGTACTTTTCAGGAGGATGAAAAATTCTAGTCAATCTACGAGGTGGAAGAGGTTGTATTAGGACTGGTTCTAATTGATTGGGTTCCTCAAGTTCTTTAGCTCGTTGCTCTTGGAAGACATTCTCCTTGAGCTTAATTATTCTTCCGATGATACTATCTTGAATAAACTATTTTTCAAAAAAAATAGCATGTCGATTCACAATCACATTGTGATCTTTCGAAACATAGAAATAATATCCTAATGACTCTTTAAGATATCTTATGGATCGAGCTCTAAAAGACCTGAACTCTAACTTGTCCGCCTACTGTTTCTTGACATGAGCCGGACAACCCCAAATTCTGAGATGACTCAGACTTGGCTTTTTACCATGCCATATCTCATACGGTGTGGTAGGAACGATTTTAGAGAGAATCTTATTCAATACATATATTGTTGTCATGAGACAATATCCCCAAAGAAACTCAGGGAGGTCCGTGAAGCTCATCATGGAACGGACCATATCTAATAGGGTCCGGTTCTTCCATTCTGAAATCCTGTTGAGTTGTGACGTTCCAGATGGAGTCCATTGAGAGACTATGCCATTGTCCTTAAGATAGTCTAGGAACTTCCGACTAAGATATTCACCTCCTCGATCTAATCAAAGAACCTTAATGGATTTTTCTGTTTGTTTTTCTACCTCATGTCTGAATTCTTCAAACTTTTCAAAGGCTTCAGACTTGTGTTTCATTAGAAACACATATCTGTACCTAGACATATCATCGATGAAGGTAATGAAGCAGACATAGTTGTCTCTAGCCGGCACATCAAATGGGCCGCATATATCTGTATGTACTAGGGCAAGTAGGTCTGTGGCCCTTTCCCCATGTCCTGTAAAAGGAAGCTTGGTCATTTTGCCTTGAAGGCATGATTCACAAAATGGATATGATTCAAAAGTCAACGGACTCAATAGCTCAGATTTCTCCAATTTGCTAACCCTGTCTTCCGCTATATGACCTAGCCTTAGGTGCCATAGATACCTATCATTTAGACAATCTCTAGGCCTTTTAATTCCCATGGCATTCATATTTTGCTCAATATAAAATACAGATACATCAATATGTAGCTGATAGAGATCATTAATAAGAAAATCATTTGTAACTTTATTATTTTCATAAAATATGTTACAATAATTCTTATGAAAGCTAATCACATAGCCTTCTTGTGCTAAACATGAAACAGAAATCAAATTTTTGCTTGCTGCAAGCACATAATAACAATCTCTAAGAACTAAATCTAATCCTTATGATAATCGCAGAGGGTAGGTTTCTATGGCCACAGCAGCAACTCTTGCTCCGTTCTCGATGCGTAAGATCATATCCCCATCCCTCAGCCTCCTGCTCTCCTCAAGATCCTGCATAGAAGTGCACAAATGAGCACTAGAACCAGAGTTAAGTACCCAACTGGATGCAGAGAAAATTGTAAGATTAGATTTTATAACGAGCATATCTCCAGAAGGACCATCCTTCCTGTTCTTCAGGGTGGCCAAATACTGAGGACAGTTTCGCTTCCAATGGCCGTCTGAATTGCAGTGGAAATATTTTTCCTTTTCAGCAGCCTTCTTCTTCAGTTCCGTCTTCTTCTTCTTCCCATCCACCTTCTGCTTCTTCACAGACTTCTTCTTCTTTCCAAAAGACTTTCTCTTGGAAGAAGTCCGCTCCATAGTAAGGACTAAGCCTTTTGAACCTTTCAAAGAAAGCTCAACCGTAACCAACATGTTCATTAACTCAGCCAAGGTACACTGTATCTTATGCATATAGAAGTTCATGATGAACTGACCATATACATCAGACAAGGATTGAAGGATCACATCAATTTAAAAATCCTTGTCTAAGATGACAACGAGTTTTTTAAGCTCCTCAAGGTCCTTGATCATTGTCAAATAATG
>NC_025998.2:92975482-93126485 GCF_000442705.2 Elaeis guineensis | reverse complement strand
ATACCCAAACTGAATATGGCACCACTTTGAGGCCCAATTTAACAGGTGGACACTCCATAAAAAATCTCCAATGACCTCTTGCCAAGTGGCCTTCAGTCCAAGGTCCATGGGTCAACGTTTGACAATGTCCAAAAACGAAAATGGCAGGTGACAGGAATTAGCAGGTGTTACTTAAATTCATCTCATGAATTAAGACAAATCCTTTCTGAGCTGAACTGGCTCCAGTCAGACTGTGAGAAACCTTCTCAAGGTCTCTAGGTGAGTCAAATCACATTTGGCTCAGTCGAGATAGAAAAATTACACGAGGAGAAAGTTAGGCTCAATGTGTGCTAGCATGATTTCCTTGAACCTAATTGGATATAATCCAAATCAATCGAACTGGCTAGCTCAATTGATGTCATCAGACCTAACTCTTGTTTGTGTGATCCAGTTAGGTTCATTTCTATATGGTAATGAGATATGTCGTGATCTCATCATCGACATATCGAAACTCCTTTCGATGGATCAGAACTCTTCTGATTCAACAATTAGAATGATCATCATCAAGATCATTCTAATTGCTCTAAAATCCATCAGTGACACCTAGCAATATATGTGCAACCCATCAGAAATGAAGATGAACCTCGCGATGCAGCTATCTGTGTGATTGAGTTCCTCTATCATGAGTCCAACTGAATTAGGGTTAAGGTGAACTCGTCAAACCAACATCAGTCATATGAATCAATCGATCGATTCAGTCCGATGTGAAACTTAATGAAAACTTTTTTTTCATTATTTCACTCTGCCATGGCCATGGGCTTAAGGACTCAATCTTTCGATCATCATAGGACTACTCCTCTTATCTATCGAGGTTGATAGATCCATCTTGGTGCAATCTGGTTCCTACAATGAATATGCTACGACCAACATACACCTCAGAGTTTTGAATGGCTAGAAGATCGAGTTATGGTGTAGTCAAACTATAACACACTCAAGGTGAACTATCGATACCTCAGGTCAAAGAACTAGACAACAGCTGCAGCATCGAGCTAGTCATCGATGAGAAGGTAGATTTCCTTATGACTGCTCGAGGTGGTCACGCTCAGTACTCTCATTCTCAATAATATCTGTACTCTCACTCTGGTGTCTCCATATCATAGACTCAAAAACATCTATCCTAAGGAAGCGATTGTACACCAACCTTCCGGATCGATCACCATCCTCGTGATGATCCTATGGTCAGGAGCTATTTATGAGTTAGTTATGTAAATTCATGTCTTAAATTTTCAACTCTTAAAATATGAATTAACATTTCTACTAACTCAAAGGATATATCACAAACATAATGTACACAATATGATAGTAGAATAACCCTTTTATTCATTTATAGTCAAAATTATAAATTTGCCCTTATATTTGTATAAGAATGTGTCAGCCAATCTGGCATCTAAGGCACACATCTAACAGTCCATTCGATGTACAGGCCAGGGGAGGCTATTACTTCACAATCTTTATTGATGATTTCTCATGATATGGTTTTGTGTACCTGATGCATCACAAATCTGATACCTTTGAAAAGTTCAAAGAATTCAAATGTGAAGTAGAGAAGCAAACCGAAAAATCTATAAAGATTCTTTGATCAGATCGAGGAGGAGAATACCTTAGTAGAGAATTTTGGACCTATCTTAAAGATAATGGCATAATCTCATAATAGATACCTTCAGGGATGCCTCAGCTCAACGAAGTATCCAAAATGAGAAATCTGATCCTATTAGATATGGTCCAGTCTATGATGAGCTTCACAGATCTTTCGATCTTTTTATGGGGACATACGTTGCTTTCTGCTATTCATCTCTTAAATCGAGTTCCCTCTAAATCCGTTACTGCCACACCACATGAGTTATGGCATGATAAGAAATCATCTCTTGGGTATCTCAAGATTTGGGGATATCTGGCTCATGTCAAATGACAACAGACAGACAAGTTAGAGGTTAGGTCACTTAGGGCTCATGTTATAAGGTATCCGAAGGAATCTATGAGATACTATTTTTATCTTTCAGAGGATCACAATGTGATTATAGCCATCATGCCATCTTTTTAGAAAAGGAGTTTGTCCAAGATGGAGGTAGTGGGAGAAAGATTGAGCTTGAAGAGAAAGTCTCTAAAGAGAGTCGAGTCCAAGAATCTGAACCCAGTAATGAGCCAAAAAATTTAGTACCTCCTCTACATCGTAGATCAAATAGGGTCTCCCGTCCTTCAGAAAGATACTTAGGTATACTTACAGAGGATCTAGAGAAAGTGTTCCTTATAGAAAATAGGGATATTAGGAATGATCCCAAAACCTATGATGAGGTGATGTTAGATGTAGACTCCGAGAAATGGATGGAAGCAATAAAGTCAGAAATTATCTCCATGCATTCCAACCAAGTATGATCCTTAGTAGATCCACCTGAAGGTATTGTACCTATTAAGTGTAATTAGATCTACAAAAAAAAAATTAGATCAAATGATAAGGTAGAGATCTATAAGGCAAAGCTGGTGGCAAAAGGTTATAGTCAACGTGAAGGCATTGACTATCAAGAGACTTTTTCACCAATGGCTATGCTAAAATTCATCCGTACTTTACTTGTGATTGCAACCTATTATGATTATGAGATCTGACAGATGAATGTGAAAACTACCTTCCTAAATAGATATCTTGAGGAAGATATCTATATGGAGCAGCCTATAAGTTTCACATCTACTGATAGTGATCACAAAGTCTGCAAGCTGCAAAGGTCCATTTATGGACTTAAGCAAGCATCCCAGAGTTGGAACACTTGTTTTAATGATGTAATCAAATCATTTAATTTTATCAAAAATGAAGAGGAGTCATTTGTGTACAAAAAGGTCAGTGAAAGCACTGTCACATTTTTCATATTACACGTGGATGACATCCTCCTGATTGGAAATGATATTCCCATGCTGACATCGGTCAAAATTTGGTTGTCAAAAGAATTCTCTATGAAAGACCTAGGAGAAGCTTCCTACATTCTTAGTATTAAGGTCTATAGGGATAGATCTAAGAGAATGATAGGACTCTCACAGCGAATGTATATAGAGGAGGTGCTGAAGCATTTCAGCATGAAAAACTCTAAGAGAGGTCTCTTGCCTCTTAGACATGGCATTCATCTTTCAAAAAAGATGTGTCTTGACACACCTAAAGAGATCTAACGCATGAGCAAGATCCCTTATGCTTCAGCTATAGGGAGTCTCATGTATGCCATGCTGTGTATGCAACCTGATATAGCTCTTGCTGTGAGTGTCACGAGCAAATATCAGTCAAAATCTAGATGAAGAGTACTAGATAGTTGTAAAGAACATCCTTAAGTACTTGAGAAGAATTAAAGATTTGTTCTTGATCTTTGAAGGAGGTTCGGAGCTAAAAGTGGAAGGATACATCGATTCAGACTTCATGTCTGATATCGATGATAGAAGGTCTATGTTAGGGTATATTTTTTTGTGTAATGGAGGATCGATTAGTTGAAAAAGTTTTAAACAATCGATCATTACAGATTCGACCATAAAAGCCGAGTACATCACTCATTACTCCTAGTGAGTATGCTACATCCGGTCTCGTACATGTCATGATGTATATTATAGAACCCACTGCTGAGGCATATGGAATTCTACTCATATGCTCTCTCTCTTGAGGGGTTGTTGGATAATCTTTCTTCAAGAAAAAAATTTCATAGCCTATTGGAAGATAGTCTTTCTTAAAATTCTCCATACTGAATCATTTCAGCATGGTATCTATGTACGTTAATTAGGAGAGTTCGAGCAGCCTCTTAGATCTATCCTTATAGATCATTATCCCTAAGATGTAGGTTGCTCTCCCAGATCCTTCATGGAAAACTATGACGATAGCCCCACTTTTATTTTCTGTAATATAGGGATATTATTCTCGATTAAGAGAATATCGTCCATATATAAAATAAAAAATACAATCACTGAACCATTAGCCCACTTATATATGCAAGGTTCCTCTCTGTTCTTAACGAAATCATACATTTTGATCACCTTATCAAAGCATATGTTCCAACTCTAAGATGCTTACTTCAATCCATAAATGGATCTCTGAAGCTTACATGCCTTGGACTCATCTGTGAATGTGAATCCTTCAGGTTGTATCATATACACCTCTTCGTTTAGCTCTCCATTTAAGAAAGCTATCTTCACATACATTTACCAGACTTCATAGTTTAGGTATGCTGCTATCGCAAGCATGATTCGACTAAACTTGAATATTACCACAGGAGAAAATATTTCATCATAGTCAGTACCATAACGTTGAGGATATCCCTTGGCAATCAGAGGAGCTTTATAGGTCTCCACTTTACCGTCTGTGTCCCTTTTTCTTTTGAAGACCCACTAACACCCTATGAATTTTATCCCTTCAAGTGGATCAACCAATGTCCATACATTGTTGATCTTCATGGACTCCATTTCAGATTTTCTGACTTCAAGCCATTTCTCAAAGTTGGATCTCTGCATTGCATCCATATAGGTGACTGAATCCTCGTCGTTCTCATCGAGCTCAATACGATAGCCATCTCAGATCAAGAAACTTAGGTATCTGTCTGATTGATACAGTACTCTAGTGGATCGCCTTAAAGATGTTTGTATATTGGTCTTCGAGTTTGATCTTATCAAATTCAATTCAAATTCAGTCACTAGCATTGGTTCTTCTACCTATTGAACTTCATTAAGCTTGACTTTAGAGGCACTTGTTCCTTCACTAAGGAACTCTTTTTTCATAAAATGTGCCTTACTGCTAACAAATACATTTTGTTCAACAGAGAGGTAAAAATAATATCCCTTCGTTTCTTTAGGATACTCTATAAAATTACACTTATCGGACCTAGGTCTGAGCTTATCGATTTGTAATCATTTGGCATAAACTGAACACCCCCAAATCTTAAGTAAGTGAGGTTCAGCCTACGCCCTGACTATATCTCATATGATGTTTTACTAACTGACTTGCTCGAAATATTATTGAGCACAAAACAAGCTGTCTCAAGTGTATATCCCCAAAAGGAGATCGATAGACTTGCAAACCCCATCATAGATCGAACCATGTCTAACAAGGTTCGATTCTTCCTTTCTGAGATACTATTATGCTTTGGTGTCCTTGGAGAAGTCTATTATGAGAGAATTTCATTCTCTCCAAGATATCTCAAAAATTTACTGGAAAGATATTTACCCCTTCAGTCAGACCGAAGAGTCTTAATATTTTTTTTAGTTTGTTTCTCTACTTAATTACGAAATCATTTGAACATTTCAAATGATTCGGACTTGTGTTTTATCAAGTAGACATACCCATACTTAGATAGATCATCTGTGAATGTAATGAAATAGCTATACCCTCCTCTAGTACTAATGTTCATAGGTGCATATATATCACATTGTATTAGACCTAAAACTTTACTAGCTCATTCATCTTTTTTAGTAAAAGATGACTTAGTCATTTTCTCAAGAAAACAAGACTCACAGATCAATAATGATTCACAATCATTGATATTGAAAATATCTTCTTGTGCTAATCTGTTTATCCTGCTCTTATTAATATGATCGAGCCTGCAATGCCAAAGGTCGACATCTATGATATTATCTAATTTTGGATGTTTATTTGGAGTATATATTATACTTACAGGCTGTGATAAACTATAGATGTCATTTCTTAATTATTCTCACATTATTATAACATCATTCATAATGATATCACAATAATCATTCTTTATTGATAAACTATAACTATCTTTGACCAAAAGGCCAATAGAGATTATATTCATCAAGAAAGATGGACAATAGTAACAATCATTCAAAATAATACTATTAAATTTGAAAACAAGCTTGACGACTCCTAAAGCCAGGATTGAAACTTGGTTTCCATCTCTCACATTCAAGAAAAGATCGACATCTATGATATTATCTAATTTTGGATGTTTATTTGGAGTATACACTCACAGGCTGTGATAAAATATAGATTTCATTTCTTAATTATCCTCATATTATTATAACATCATTCATAATGATATCACAATAATCATTCTTTATTGATAAACTATAACTATCTTTGACCAAAAGGCCAATAGAGATTATATTCATCAAGAAAGATGGACAATAGTAACAATCATTCAAAATGATACTATTAGATTTGAAAACAAGCTCGACGACTTCTAAAGCCAGGATTAAAACTTGGCTTCCATCTCTCACATTCAAGAATCTCTCACCGTTCTCAAATTTTTTTACTAACTTGAAGTCCTTGCAATGAATTATATATGTGAATTGGACTTTCAATATCCAATACCCACGTAGTAGTGTCACATATAGAGAAATTACAAGATATTATCATATAAGCATCTTGACTGGCAACTAATTACTCATTTCTTTTTAGCCTATTTGGGTCATAGTCTGCTTGACTCGGTTCAATCCTAAATTTTTTAGTTAGATTGGGCTCAAGACCAACATTCAACTTTTGATACTAACTATCGAAGTTGGGTCCAATAGGCTCATCACTATCAAATAATGAGTAGAACGACAAATTGCTAGCCATTTCTAAAAAAAAAAAAAGAAAACACAGACCTAATTAGTATATGAATTAATCAAACCTAAAGATACAAACTTTAGTCTAAAGATTCTCTCACTATTTTATACAAATTGGTAGCCTCTAACTCTAATTAGAAGAATTACCTTAATTTCTTAGAGGGTACCAGTATCCACACAGACTACATAATGGTCTGAGTATGGCTCGACCAACTCATATGCATCTATGGGTAGATTCTCAATCAATTATTTTTTTAAATAATTTTTAGTAATTAATTTCACCCCAGATTTCATTTCAATAGGCGATGGGCCTCCACTGAAAGTCCTGGTTAAGACCAACCATTAACATGAACCTACTCGGTGATTCTAACTAATGAATAATCGAATCTGAGTATGGCTCGACCAACCCAATCATTCATCAGATAGTACAATAGAGTCATCATATAATGAATAATAATTTCATCATTCAAAAAAATATCAGACAGATGGTACCTGCAATGTCAATCAGAAAAAATGGACCCATTATCATTCACCTTAATGGGAGGCTATGATATAGTTATCACCATAACTAGCTTATTTTATGGATCTAATAATTTAGAAGATTTGGTTAACATAATTTTAACAAAATTAAATACACAGATCAGTTAATCTCGATCCTCCCACTGACTTCACCAAGTCAGATCAGGCTGGACTAGAAACAATCCAGTCCAACTGACAAGTCTTCAATCCTCTCACTGAGTTCACCAAGTCATGATGAGGATAAAGATAAGTCAAATTAGGAGCACCTAAATCAGTCACAACTAATTTTCTAGTTAGCATGGATCAAGCCCCAATCGTTAAGTAATCTGATCAAAATATGATTTACCATGTTGGTCAGATAAGTGAGATCGATGGGAGGGATATGCCATTAACTCATCATAGACTCAATCTATACGAGTAGCTCTCAATTAAAAATTATCAATCAAGATTGTCAAACTTATCTTAGACACCAACTGCTTAATTAGTTTCAATTGGATCAATTTATAGATTTTGGTTCGACCACTGAGCTCAAGATCAAAATCTATTTATGTCTAATCAAAGACATGGACTCGACCAACTACAACTATTGTATTGGCTCTATAAAAATTTTGATTTAATCTAATTTCTCTTCTTAGTCCATTTAATCTTTGATTCTAACCCTAGGGTCTAATCCAATTAGAAGGACCTAATTAAGCTAACCCATAAACCCATCACCCAAGTTTTATGCGAATGATAATAGATCTTTAATTTATAATTCTAGATATAATATATTCAACTTAATTCTCAATTAAGTTTGAAGCTATGGGTAGGGGTTCAATATTTAAAAATATTTTTAAATTTTATAAAAAATTTTTATAATTAATTTTTATGCATAATTATTTAGATCTGAAACTTGAATCGGCTCACCTCTGGATTAAGCCAACTCATCATAATAAGTCGACTAAGTTTTTAGACTTAGTTGACTCATTGATGATAAATTATGAATCATAATTTTAGCCTGTTTCATTGAGTCAACTCAAAAGAATTTGAGCTGACTAATCAGGGTCCTGAGTCGACCCAAACAATATTTAGTCGACTCAACGGGCAAACTACAACAATTATATTAATTTTAGATCAAAATAATTTTATATAAATAGTAATAAAATCAATCATAAATTATTTTAAAATTATTCTAAATATGTTTGTGATTCTAGATTTTATTTGTAAAGATTAGATACAACTACTTTTCATTCAATGTATCACATTCATGATCCTAGGATTTTGTAAAAAAATAAAATTTTCTTTCCATATTCATCTTCATGGGATATAGTCACAATAGTATCCCTACACATCATAAGAGAACCCAACTGAATAGAAAAAAGAGAGATCTAATCTCTATTACCTCCTATGATCGGACGGTCTGATGATAAATTTGATTCGATTACTTTGCTACTCAGATCATCAAATCTAAATAATTTAGATCTAATATAAATTATTTCAGATCTGATTATTATATTTTGATCATATCTAAATTAGATAATAATCAATATAAATAAAAATCACATACTTCAATTTAAAATTAGATTTTATAAGGATCAGCACAAACTAGGACAACCTTTGCACTGTAAGGGATAAACCTTACAGTAGGACAACCTTATATCAGATTGTACGATCAGATCTATAACTAATTTTAGATCTAAATATCATATATCAGATCTAATTTAAATTAAATTATAGATCTAAATATATATAATATCATATCATATCGAACTGTGGCTCTGATACTATTGTTGGGATGCGTAGGGATTTCATGCATGCATTTCAAAAAAATTTACAGTCGAAGAACATTAGATTAAACTATTTAATCTATAAATATATACATAAGATCTAATCTTAAAACTTCTACAAATTGATCTATGATATGAATTTATATGCATAAAAATCTGAATTTAAAATAACAAGCATGTGAACCAAAAATCAGCATTCAGCAATAGATCTAATCTACTACTATTAAGATTTTGAGCTCAATATCTGAGCATGGATAGTCAAACTCCATGATCGAGAATGTGGATCTGAAAGTCTTCTCTAGTCTCTCATAGCTGTACAAGCATCCGACCTCCACAGATAGTCCACATGAAGTCCTCAGACCGATCAGCCCTCTGCGAGAGTGCTAGCTCATGCAGTCAACTTCTGATGGCGGATCTGATTTGATCTCCTTCTTTGATCACCTCAGATCTTTTTGATATCAAAGATGAATCAAAGGAGGATGCTAGATGATGGAGGAAAAATAGATGATGTCTCTTTTCTCTTTGATTTTTCCTCACCCAGAAATTCTTGAACGATTCTAGGTCTCTCACCTAAAAGGAGATAGATCTCCTCCTTTGTTCGCACCAAAGAAGATAGAAGGCCACCCAAACCTTATGCCTCAAAAAAGATATTCGACACCTCTCTTTCTCAACAATCTCATGGTGAAAAACTCAGAGTAGTTGGCACACAAAATTCAAGCAATTTTATGGTTGTTGCACATGTGGAATAGGGATGAGATAAGTGTTTGTTTGATTCAAATTCAAACTCCATTTGAATTTCAAATCAAATGCCACTTAGCCCATCCATATCTAGATGAGAAAGGAAGCCGAACAAGTGTTTTTGGAGTGGAAAAAAATCAAGAACACTTTCCTTTTATCGCACATAATAGGCGCCTTCACAAGGAGCCAACGTGTGCAAGGATAGAGATAAAGTTTTAGGTTTAAATTCAAATCTTTTGAATTCAATTTAAAATCAATCTAATCCTATCACTAATTGGTGACAAAAGAAGGGTTTTGGCATGGATTTTTCAGTGCACAATGAAAGAAGGCATGGAGAGAAAGGAAGGTGTTGGGTTCTGATGATGCAGCGGAATATGAATTTCAAAATTTTTAACATGCATTCAACAATAGAAAACAAAGTTTAATAATTAAACTAGTCCATCGGAACATAAAATCCGAGGAACTCCTTAATGATTACAATCAAATGATCAAAAACATACATATCAGGAAGAGATCAGAAGTCATATACTAATGAGAAGACCATGATCTGATAATTTTGAAATCTTCACTAGACTCCAAAGTAGAAACCCTCCAAAAGTGATCCGCATAGGATAGATCAGGGCTCTTCCCAACTTGACATGGTGCTGCAGCCTTTTTTGCAAGTTCACTGTCGACCGTCCTTCGCAAGAACTGGTTGCACCACCGCTTGTACACCTTCATGACCCCCACTAAAATCTTTTTAAGAATCCTTCCTCAAAAAATCTCACCACACACAAATCAGATTTTATGTTCAACACATGAACAATCTGATTTTTGGACAAGCATCTCATGCTTTCCATTTTTACTCATCCCTTCCTTTCCATTCTTCTCTCCCTTTTTCTTGCCTTTATCCAAACTTTTTCCTCTCATTTTTCTCTCATCCTCACACCAACTCTCAGCCAAAAATGGGCATAGAACCAAGGTGTAGCACCCCCTTTAAATAGGTAACAAAGGGGTGCCACATAATCTCCAAAGGATGCCAACTTTTGGCATCCCAACTTCTCCACATGGTAGAAAATAAATTACCACATTAAAATGGTGTGTGAGGAAGTTTAAAAGCAGAAGGACTCTTCCTTCTCTAGTCCCATAAAATTGGTGCATAATAATTATGAGGTTTTAGGGAGAAAATTAATGTTTTGACGCAAACACATCCAATGTGTCGTCCCTTAGTTTCCACAAGAAATAAATTCCTTATATAGAAGCTCTAGGTGTGGAAGAGCCTTCAAGCAGAAGGACTCCTCCACTTTTATGCCAACATATCTCCAGGAGCCATCACATGGCATGTGGAGTAAAGGAAACGCATGGAATAAATGGAGGAATTAAGAGTCCAATGTGAAATGGACTCTTCCACTTCATCGCCCAAAAATAAGGTGGCATCCAAATTAATTTGGCATGGAGTTCCTTCTAAGAGAAGGACTCCGTTCTTCTCTTCCATGCCACACATCCCATAGCACCATTAGATGGCACACAAAAAATAAGGGACATGTGGAACTTGGTAATAAAATTAAGAGGAGTAGATGAGAAGGACTCTTCCTTATTATCGCCATTTATTTTGGGCATGACAATTAATTAGTGCATGGCTTTTGGCATGGAGGAGATAGATCACATATAAAACACTTCTATAAAATCCAAATCAGTAACCTATTTAAATATAGATTCAAATCCAATCACATTAGGTTAAGACAACAAGTAAAGGGTTAGCACAAACACATTTGCACTGAACCCAATTGGGAACTCGAGTTAATTCATATGCTAGCAATTTAATTAACCCATTGAATTTATGATAAATTTAAATAGATTAAACCAAGATCAAATTTTTATTGTGTGTGACCCATTGGGTTCCAAATCTAGTCAGCAGTGGACCCAAACTCTCAATGTATCCTAATCCGATTAGATTAGGTAAGCTCAAGAGTTCCAATCAACTAGGACTCTTTCTAATTGATTCTTGAATTAAACTATTTTAATTTTGATGAGTCCACAAGTCAAAATTGATATCTAGCAATGTATCATGAATACCCAAAAGATTTAAAATTTAGTAAAAATATCAAAATTATTCTTTCGGGGTGAGTTACCGTGCAATTTAATCCTTCGATCACACAACATCCCGAAAAGGCCATGGGTATGAAAATATGTCCAACCCAAATACCTATCCATATGTATCTCGATCTGATGATGATGACTCGAATGATAAATCAGTAAAAATTATTTCTACTATTCATCCCTGTTCTGGCCAAAGACTCTCAGAGTCATCATCCTATGAGATCACACAGGATGCTCTCTCCTCCTACAAGGAGTGATCGATTCCTTATTGATTATTCACAACCTCCATGCATACTTCACCATATCCAGAATATCTCACACATATCTCAAAGTAGTGTGCTAGGAAATAAACCAAAGTAAGGGTCCATGTATATAAGGTACCATGGTGATCTCAGATCAAAAGATCACATGCACCACTCCCACTGATGAACCATGTGTTGACATGCTGTAAGGCTCCATCAGATATTCTTTTGATGAGTTAATTCAGTGAACTCATTTTCTAATGAGTACCCATATTCTTGTATTAGTGTCATCACACAAATGGTTGTGAGATCAACTACCCTCTCTATTGAGCATACATAGAATGTACCAGTCTTATTGGTATCATCGATCTCTGACTCAATGATCCAATGACTAGAAATATTTTAGATTGAGGCTATCAAAATTTTAAATCTCACTGACATGATCTCATCATGGTCGTAAAATTATTATCCTAATCTATGGAGTTTATCATAATCATAAAAAATATGATGCAGCAAATGATAAAACATAATACCTCATAAATAAAAATAACTAATGTCATGCAAATGAGTAAGAAGATAATAAAAAAAAGTTCCATTACATCCCCTTGTAATTGGCTTGTACGGCACTATTCTTTCAATCTCCCACTTGCACTAAAGTCAATCATCTCTGTACCTGATACTCATGCGATCAGGATGGTGATTACACTGCTGCTATGTAAAGCTTAGTGAACTGATCCATTATAATGTTCTTAATACTAATTTATTTTATGATCATACCATGAATGAGGTGAAAGTGACTAAGATGTGCGTGAGTATCTAGTGAGACCACACTCAATTTAGTGATGAACCTTTTATCAGGCAACTTTTCTAAGCAATCTTTACTAACAGTAATTAACTGAGACAAATACAGTTTACTATTTGAAACTTTTCTAATTCATTGCTCCTCTAGTACTTCACAAGTACTTTGAGAATGCTTTTCATAGTTTTCATAAGATCCTATCATGGATCTGCCTGAAATCAATGATTATGCACAAGGCATACATCAGGCTTGGTACATTGAATATATGGATAAGAAAATTTCTTTACACCGATTCATGTTGAACTCCATCAACATAAAATCTATGTACCTAGACTGGAACAAGCCTAACATCCACTTACATCTATCCCTTTAGATGCCAAAAAATATTGGATGCTTAACTCAAGTATTTTCTATGAAAATATTCATGATAAGCGAGCCATTGATCGAGTGAAATATTGGGATCCCCTTCTCAATATGCTGTATGTCACCCACATACATAACCAAAAAGTTAGTAAAACTTTCACTTGTCTTCTTGCACACACATGATTCATCTATATTTGATAAAGTCAAATATTTTGACTATCTCATCAAAATTAAAAGTACCTGAATTCATAAATACATTTGCCCTCCCACTAGAGACAACTTTTCTAAATGAAGTGTGGCAATAGCAAAAATTTGAATAGATATTTCTGACAGCAACTTGTTGGGTCATACCCATAGGTGTTTCAACCATAGTCCATACTTAGTTGATGTTCAGAATATTTATTTTGGATAGTGGTTTCAAGCCAACTATCGGAGTCTCTTCTTATGACGATCTCTGAATAGGTCAAACAAATACCATTCTCAATGATGTATGGTGTATCATCATTCTTAATGACAAACTATATTTGAGTGGTACATTACACACTCGAATTGACCTTCGGTGAGAAGGTGTGTATCATAGTAGTGCCTCATCAATGAACACATCTGATCGAGAATCAACTTGTGGATACTCCATAGATTATGATAGGATAGCTCATAGGTCTTGAACTTCTTAAGTTTAATTATCCTCCCACTGTCTCCTTTCTTAGAAAAATTATTTTTCTTAAAAGGTGGCATACTTACTGACAAAATACTTTTGTCAAGTAGTGTGGTAGAAGTAGTATCACATACTACTCTTAGGATAACCTATAAACTAATATATATATATATATATATATATATATATATATATATATATATATATATATATATATATATAAACCTATTTTAGTACAAAATTTATGTACATCAACGCTTTTCACATAAGTTGGGAGATCTGCCTTTTGTCCTTTCTATATCTCATATGGAGTGCTTGTTATAGATTTTGATGATATCTAACATATATAGTAATTTCTAAGATATTTTTCAGAATGAGACAATAAGATTTGGGAAGTATTTTAGAGAACATATCATATCACATATGAAGTATCAATCTTTGGGTCGAGATATTATTAGTTTTCGAACATCCATATATTCAAGACTTAATACCTTGCTTGCCCTAAGATATGTGACCGTCACATATTTATTTTTTATTTTCATCAATATGAAGAACAACATCATTGAGTGATAGAAAGATGAGATCATAGTCCTAAAATTTATCGAAAGGAGAGTAACTTTTACTCTCAACATTAATTTCAAAACTATGCTACAATAGCAAAAGATTTAAAATAATATCTCTGATAAGTTCAGACACGTAACAACGATCTACTAGTTTCTAAATCTTGCTGAAGGTTATATAGGTTCCTACAGCCTCAGCATGAATGGACTATCCATTAGTGCCAAAAGGTAAGTAGTAACCATACTTTAGCTTTATAGTTTCAGTAACACTTTGCATAAGAGGAACCTATATAAGATATCATATATCCAATATTTTAAAGCTAAAAATACTCAATGATAATTAATTTATATCTCATACAAATTATTAATAGATGCAACTTTTGCATCCTACTATTGCTTCACATTTGCAAGACAACTCTTGCAATTTAATTCTAATGTTCATTATTGCTGTAATAATATATTAGATATCCTAGTGAAGATATTCTTCACCTTCTTTTCCTCAATCATTTCATGAAGTTTGGTCAATTTAAAAATAAAAAATCCTATGCAGTGATAGTAAAAATATAAATTTATATATAAGAACATAAAAAAGACTACTGATGATGACATTCACAATTTAGATGAGAATTTTATCTAATTGTGTCTCTCACTATTTTAACAAATTTTATAGCCCTCAAGAATGAAATCAAGAAAACAAATCATCTAGTTTTTTAGTGGGGTTGAGATCCCAATTCCTCATAAAAAGCCTTGTGGATAGCACAACAAGCTCCTATGAGTTCAAGGATAGGTAACTCTTTACTAATTGCATCTTATGCAACTCTCAACATAATTTTTATCTCTAAAATACTTATAGCCTTATGGATAGCACAACAAACTATAGTATTTTAGTTAAATCATACCCTTCAATCTTATATGATCATACCTGAATAATACTATCCTTATAGATAGCACAATAAGATAGCACTACTAGAATATGCCATAAGCATCACTAAATCAATATCATACCAATCAGTATAACAAGCCTTGTAGATAGCACAACAAACTCACTATAGTTTTTGACATACTCTATTAACCTAGTATGAGCTAAGTATAATTAGCTTCATTATGCACTAAGACAGTATCAAAACAGTCCCTACAACAAGCCTTGTGGATAGCACAACAAGCCTACTATGATTCTTGAGATAATACTGGCTTAGCATGAAGGAAGGTATGGGTAGTGTTCTTAACACTTCACCATTATAACTTAATATAATTTGAATGAGGGACTTAGGTCTTAAGGACATCCTAAACATATACATACATCATATGCAATTTAAATTAACTGTAATTATAACTAACAGCATGTAAGAGCAAATAAAAAAATCTAATGGTTATAAATTTTTTGAAAAAATCATCCAAGCCACAGGATGATCAATGGGTCTAACCTTAGGTGCATCATAGATTGAACCATCTCATGGTCAATCTTAATGCGCCTCTACTCTCTAAAAGCCTGGTAATCTAGTCTTCATCACATGAAGTCTACCATGAATGCTTAATCTTTATTTGAAAAAAGAAAGAAATATTTTTTATTTATTATTAAATATTTTTTTCTATAATTTTACATCAATATGTAAAAATCTCAATTAATAGTTAAAAATATAGAAAAAAAAGGTTCAGCTGATAATAAAATATATCAAGGACACCCAACCTCTATTGCAACTCTTGCAGATATATTAATATAATCAACTAGCATGAAAGCATTCATATATACATCCATGACATGGATGTACCATAGTCTATAACCACTCAATATATATTTTATAATAATTATAAAATATCATAACAAACTACTCATGTTATTTTCATTGTGATATCATTCATACACATGTCAATTAAGATGTTCAAATTTATGGGCATAGGACCCATCTTAGGATTTTTTATTTGGGTTCAACTCTTGACCTAAATATTAACTTTAAGTCAATTATTTATCATTCATTTGAGTTGAGTTAATCAATTTTTAGATTAACCCTAATCCAATTAGGTTAGCATAGATTCGGTCAACCATGACTTAAATCCTAATCAAATTAGATAAATGATAATTTGATTAACCTAAATTAAATATGAATTCTAATCAAATTAGAACTATGAATTTGATTTAATCTATAATCATTAACTGTAATCACATTAGAATAATAAATTATAGTTAAATCAATTCATCGGCAAAAACTCTAATCCATGTTTGATGCTTCTTTTTCGTGACCAAATTTTTTCCAGCACCACACATTCCTCAGGCAACAACCAAAATGGTCGACCCACAATAGTGAGTACCCGATAACATGATGGTCGGCACTTGGATCTTAGGTGAATGTATCAAATGTAATAACCCAAGTCTTGGCAATGTACATCCACATATAGCATTCCAGGGCTCTGCGCATCATATGCATCAAATTGCAATTCCATCGAAAAATAGATCATAGGATCTAATCAAAAACTTGTCATACAAGTCAAAAAAAATAAAATTTTATATCCAAGATTCGATCATGGATTGATAATATTTATCACAAAAAAATACATCAAAAACATCAAGTAAACATCAATCAGAAAATCTTATTTTGACATAGTTTGAACTGGATATAATCCATATCACAAAAATAACATAAAATTTGATTGAATCAATCAAGGGTGGCTCTGATACCATTGTTGTGTTCCGATGATACAGTAGAATATGAATTTCAAAATTTTTAACATGCATTCAATAATTGAAAATAAAGTTTAACAATTAAACTAGTCCACCAGAATATAAAACCCTAGGAACTCCTTGATGATTACAATCAAATGATCAAAAACATACATATCAGGAAGAGACCAAAAGACATATACCAATGAGAAGACCATGATCTGATAATTTTGAAACCTCCATGAGACACCAAAGTAGAAGCCCTCCAATGGTAATCCACACAGGATAGATCAGGGCCCTTTCCAACTCAACATGGTGCTGCAGCCTTCTTTGCAAGTTCGCTGCCGACCATCCTTCGCAAGAACTGGTTGCACCATCATTTGTATGCCTTCATAACCTTCACTAAGATCTCTTTAGGAATCCTTCCTTAAAAGATCTCACCACACATAAATCAGATTTTATGTTCAATACATGAATAATATGATTTTTGGACAAGCATCTCATGCTTTCCATTTTTACTCATCCTTTCTTTTCCATTTTTCTCTCTCTTTTTCTTATCTTTATCCAGACTTTTTCCTCTCATTTTCCTCTCATCCTCATGCCAACTCTCAGCCAAAAATGGGTGTAGAACCAAGGTGTAGCGCTCCCTTTAAATAGGTAACAAAGGAGTGCCACATAATCTCCAAGGGACGCCAACTTTTGGCATCCCAACTTCTCCACATGGTAGAAAATAAATTACCACATTAAAATGGTGTGTGAGGAAGTTTAGGAGTAGAAGGGCTCTTCTTTCTCTGATGCCATAAAATTGGTGTGTAATAATTATGAGGCTTTAGGGAGAAAATAAATATTTTGGCGCAAACACATCCAATGTGTCGTCCCTTAGTTTTCACAAGGAATAAATTCTTTATATAGAAGCTCTAGGTGTGGAAGAGCCTTCAAGCAGAAGGACTCCTCTACTTCTGTGCCAACATATCTCTAGGAGCCATCACATGGTGCATGGAGTAAAGAAAATGCATGGAATAAAGGGAGGAATTAAGAGTCCAATGTGAAATGGACTCTTCCACTTCATCGCCCAAAAATAAGGTGGCATCCAAATTAATTTGGCATGGAGTTTCTTCTGGGAGAAGGACTCCTTTCTCTTCTTCCACACCCACACATCCCATAGCACCATCAGATGGCACACAAAAAATAAGGGACGTGTGGAACTTGATAATAAAATTAAGAGGAGTGGATGAGAAGGACTCTTCCTTCTCCTCGCCATTTATTTTGGGTGTGACAATTAATTAGTGCATGGCTTTTGGCATGGAGGAGATGGATCACATATGGAACATTTTCATAAAATTCAAATCAGCAACCTATTTAAATATAGGTTCAAACCCAATCACATTAGATCAAGGCAACAAGCAAAGGGTTAGCACAAACACATTTGCACTGAACCCAATTGAAAACTTGAATTAATTCATGTGCTAGCAATTTAATTAACCCATTAAATTTATAATAAATTTAAATAGATTGGATCAAAATCAAATTCTTATTATGTGTGACCCATTGGGTTTCAAATTTAGCCAGCAGTGGATCCAAACTCTCAACGTAACCCTAATCTGATTGGATTAGGTTAGCTCAAGAGTTTCAATCAACTAGGACTCTTTCTAATTGATTCTTGAATTAAACTCTTTTAATTCTGATGAGTCTACAAGTCAAGATTGACATCTAGCAATGTGTCCTGACTACTTGAAAGATTTAAAATTTGATGAAAATACTAAAATTATCCTTCAATGATTAGTTACCGTGCAATTCAATCCTTTGATGATACAACATCCCAGAAAGATCATGGGTATAAAAATATATCAAACCCAAATACCTATCCATATGTATCTCGATTTGATGATAATGACTTAGTTGATGAACCAGTAGAAATTATTTTTACTATTTATTCCTGCTCTGGGCAGAGACTCTCAGAGTCATCATCCTATGAGATCACATAGGATGTTCTCTCTTCCTACAAGGAGTAATCGATTCCTTATTGACCACTCACAACCTCCATACACACTTCATCATACTCAAAATATTTCACACATATCTCAAAGTAGTATGCTAGGAAATAAATCAAAGTAAGAATCCATGTACACAAAGTACCATGGTGATCTCAGGTCAAAGGATCACATGCACCACTCCTATGAAGAACCATCTGTTGATATGCTGTAAGTCTCCATCAGATGTTCTTTTGATAGGTCAGTTCTGTGAACTCATTCTCTAATGAGCACCTACATCCTTGTATTAGTGTCACCACAAGTGATTGTGAGATCAACCACCCTCTCTATCGAGCATACATAGGATATACCAATCTTATCGGTATCATCGATCTCTGACTCAATGATCCAACGATTAAGAATATTTTAGATTGGACCTATCAAAATTTTAGATCTCACTGGTATGATTTCATCATGACCCTAAAATCATTATCCTAATCTATGGGGTTTATCATAATGATAAAAAATATGATGCAGCAAATGATAAAACACAATACCTTATAAATAAAAATAACTAATATCATGCAAATGAGTAGGAAGATATTAAAGAAAAGTTTCATCGCATCTCCATGCGATTGGCTTGTAGGGTACTATTCTTTCAGAAGGCACAAGGGAGAGAGTTTCGTTCATCTGGGATGCTAGGGTTTAGCCAATTGGATTTCTATCAAATCCAATCCAATTAAATCTAAATAAAATATGATGAATTTAATTTAATTAGGCTCCCATAATCTCAATTAAACCTAATCAAATTAGTGAATTAATTGAGCCATAGACCTGATTAAATTAGGATCATTTCTCCCTTACTGATTAGGTCATCTTATAACCTAATCAGACCTGACCTGATTGAATCAATTCAATCAGACTTGATCCAAATTTTAATGCTCAATCAAATTAAGCTAATTAGTGATCTAATCATTAATTAATTCTTCATTAATAATAGAGTCTCAGTCGAATGGGACTCATCACCAGAGTCCCAGTCCAGTGGGACTCTTCAATAGAGTTCTCATCCAGTGGGACTCTTCAGATCAGCCATTGATCAGAGAGAAATTTTTAATGTGTGTGTAACTCCATAAATTCAAACTTAAGTCGGTAGCACAGGAATAAATTTTTGTATCAATCGGAGTAACTATCTAGCAATGGTATCCGACATCCGGATAGGCCAAATGTATACAAAATAATACTCAAGAACCTACTTGGATACAGTTACTGTATAATTCACCCCTTTGACCCTTGATGTTAGGATGATTTAGAGTTTAAACTGTCAACTCTTAATAGTACATCCATTATGTGTCTCAACCTATTAAATCTTGTGACTCCTCACAAGGACTACCCTAGCCAAGGTCTTACTAAATTGAAACACAAAATATTCTCTCTAATCTCTTGGAGAGGTCAATTCCTTCTTGACTCATGCATTGATTTCACAAGTACTTGACTATGCTCAAAAATCTTCCGATCCTAAATAAGAAATTCAGGTAGTTTGGCACCAAAGCACAGTGAGTTGCTTGCAAGTCACCATGGTGATCTCAGGTCGGAGGGACACTTATACCCATATCCCTTCAGAGTGACTCTTAACAGCAGAGTACTCTGGAGTTAGTCACATTCAGTGAAATATACTTCTACATTTCATCACATGCCATACCGATATCTCCACGCTCCTTGATTAAGAGGACAACCAACTTATATGACACACAATGATCTATACTTGATATTTCTATCATCCTAATAATAGCATATCATTTAGTTGGGAACTCATTTAAGGACTCAATGATAAATTCTTCTTTATCGATTTAAATTAGTCCTAAGAACTTTCATCATAATAGAGAAGTTCGATATAGAAGATGTACAAGCTTATGATGAAAATTATCAAATAAATATTTTTTTAATTAATTCATATATAATTTCATCATTTAGCACAACCGTCAACAAACTGATGATTGACTTTGGGATATTTTCCAACACCTTAGAATCTGAGGAACCTATTTGAAGCGAAAATTCAGTGCAGGGGCAAAATGGTAATTTTAAAACTTTTTCAAAATTACTATTTTATAGTAAAATTATTAATTAATCTCATTAATTAATACTAATTAACCCTACACTAGGATCTAAATATGATACAACAGCATGCATTTAAATTTAAAATTTAAATTTGAAACAGTAAACTTTTTACTGTACTGTATTCAGAACACATCACCTTTTGCGGGTAGTCGATCACCATAATCTGATCACCGTCGGGGGGCTCTGATCATCATGTCACAGCCACACTAGTGTCTGGCCTCTATGGATCATCCACACGAAGCTCCCGTCTGATCGGCTCCTCACGAATGCTAGTTCATGATTTCACCCTTTTGATGGCTGATGTTGATCGAACTCCTTTGATCGATGTGTACCGACTCCTCGGACACTCCGGATCATTTGCACGATTGGTTGAGAGGTTGATGGATCTCTTCCTGAAATTTGATGGACTCACGACACTCGTGGCACACCAATCTCACTTCCCGAACCCTAGGTAGAAACCTTAGGGTACACACCAAAAACCCTGCGCCCACTTCTCTCTCCTTTTTCTCTCCTCTCGGTAAATTTTGAATACTTCAAAATTTTTTCAGAACCTCCCCATGCCCCTTATCTCTTCTTTCTTTCTTTTATTGCCCATGCCCCCTCCCTTTCTCATTTTATAAAATATCGTAAGAGATGTTGAAAGCGTGTGAGTGGATAAGAAGAGGTGGTTGCTCACTTAAATTTAAATCAAATTTGAATTCAAGTGTCAACCAATCTTATCCTCATCCAATTATGCAAGAAAGAAGAGATGGTGTGGCCTTTTTTTGTGCATGGAGACTTTCACGAGAAACCATTTCTCATGTGAAATATGAGGTGCACAAAAGAGGATAAGCTGGCGCATGGTTATTTGGTTATCCATTCAAATTCAAAACCCCTTTGAATTTGGATGGGTAACAAACCAAGTTAATCCAAATAATTGGTGCACAGAAACATGGGTGTGAGAGAGCTTTGCGTGGGAGAAAATTCAAATTTTCTCGTGAATTCAAATGGGCGCAAGAAAGTTGGGTGGCGCAGGAAATTTTAAAACAAGATGGTTTGATTCAAATTGAGCCAACCTAATTAAAATAGGTTAAGCACAATTAGATCAGATTAAACCCAACACAATTAGTCTTAATTAGGCTCAATAAAATTCTAATCAAATCAGGAATTAACTAAGCCTAACCCCTGATCAAATCAGGGACTAAACCACCTTAACGATTAGATCAACACTTAACCTAGTTGGGTCAATCCAAACTGAATCCAATTCAATTGGACTTGATCTAAAAATAATTACTCAATCAAATTGAGTTAATTAGCGATCAAATCACTAATTAAACCTCTCATAAATATTGAGTCTAAATTCGATGGACAATTAGACATCAGAGACCATCGATATGAAACCCTGATCAAAGAGTTCAAATTTCAAATTTGAAATTTGAAATTCAAAATTTTGATCCCGGTACCCAAAATATGTGGAACTCATGATCAGAGAACCTAATTCTCAATCATAGAGTCCCAGACATATAAGACTCATAATCAGCCATCAAATCAGAAAGGAACCTCTAATGTGTGTGACCCTGCAGGTTCGAACCTAAGCTGGTAGCACAGGAACCAATTCCTGTACTAATCGATGTGACCATCTAGCAATGGTACCTGATGATCGGATAGGTTGAATAGTCACAATCGCAACATTCAGAACCTACGTGAATATGGTTACCGTATAATTCATCCCTTTTGACCCCTGTGTTTAGGACGACTCAGGGTTAAACTGTCAACCCTGATGAGATCATCCGAATCGTGCTCAACTCAATTAGTCCTGTGACTCCTCACTATGACTACCCTAGCCAAGATTTTGCTAAATTGAAACACGACTGTACACAGCTCCTAAACTGGAGTGGTCAATCCCATCTTGACACACACACCGACAAGTCAAGTACTTGACTACACCCAACAGCCTTCCATCACTGAATTAGAAATTCAGGTAGTCCAGTGCCTAAGTGCAGTGAGTTGCTTGCAAGTCACCATGGCGGTCTCAGGTCGGAGGGACATTTATACCCATATCCCATCAGAGTAAATCTTGACAGCAGAAATAGCTCCGGAGTCGGTCACGTTCAGTGCAGATGTACCATTACATCTCACCTGTATGCCATACCAGTGTCTCCACACTCCTTGGTTATGAGGACAACCAACCCATATGGCACACAATGATCTATGCTCGATAAACGTTGTCGTCTTTGGTAACAACGTATCATTTGGTCGCGAACAGATTTAAGGACTAAGCGACAAATCTTCCTTTGTCGAGTCTAAATAGTCCTAAGGACTTCACCACAACACAGGAGTTCATTAGAAGATAAAACATTTGTGATGAAAAAATACCAAAATAACTTTTATTTATTTATAATTCATGTACTAATACAAAAGGAACACAACCGTCAACAGGCTGATGATTGACTTTGGGACACTATTCCCAACAATCTTCCACTTGGTCTAAAGCCAATCGGTGCAGTATCTAATACCCATCTTCGACTTATAGTCGTTGAACTCCTTCACCGCAATGGCTTTAGTGAATGGATCGGCCAGGTTCTCCTTCCCGTCGATCTTCTGAAGGTCGATGTCACATCGATCCACGATCTCCCAGATGAGATGGTAGCGGTGCAGAATATGCTTCGTCCGCTGGTGTGCCTTCGGTTCCTTCGCCTGAGCAATGGCTCCAAAGCTGTCACAGTAGAACAAAACTGGACCAACAAGGGAGGGTGCTACTCTGAGCTCAGTGATGAATTTCCTTAGCCACACCGCTTCTTTGGCAGCATCTGATGCAGCAATATACTCTGCCTCGCATACTGAATCAGCCATAGTGTGCTGCTTGGAACTCTTCTAGCAGACAGCCCCACCATTAAGGGTAAAAATAAATCCTGACACACTCTTGCTGTCATCGCGATCAGACTGAAAACTAGAGTCTGTAAACCCTATAAGTCTCAAGTCCGATTCACCATATACAAGCCACTGGTCCTTAGTATTTCTTAAATACTTCAGGATGGTTTTAACAACCTTCCAGTGATTCTCCCCTGGATCAGATTGGTATCTACTCACTACCCCTAGTGAATATGCCCCATCTGGTCGTGTACATGTCATGGCGTACATGATAGATTCCACTGCCGAAGCATATGAAATCCTACCCATATGCTCTCTCTCTTGAGGTGTTGTCGAACAATCCCTTTTCGAGAGAGAAATTTCATGGCCTATCGGTAGATAGCCTTTCTTGGAATTCTCCATGCTGAACCTTTTCAGCATAGTATCAATGTACGTGGACTGGGATAAGTCAAGCAACCTTTTGGATCTATCCCTATAGATCCTCATCTCTAAGATGTAGGAAGCTTCTCCCAGATCCTTCATGGAGAACTGTGATGATAGCCAAATCTTTATTCCCTGTAATGCAGGGACATCATTCTCGATTAAGAGAATGTCATCCACATACAATACAAGAAATATTACTACTGGACCATTAGCCCACTTATAAATGCAGGGCTCTGAAGCCATACGTTTTGATCGTCCTATCAAAACGTATGTTCCAACTCCGAGATGCCTGCTTAAGACCATAAATGAACCTTTGTAGCTTGCATACCGTAGACTCATCTGTGGATGTGAACCCTTCAGGTTGTATCTGTTGGAAATAGTGTCCCAAAGCCAATCATCAGCCTGTTGATGGTTGTGCTCCTTTTGTATTAGTACATGAATTATAAATAAATAAAAGTTATTTTGATATTTTTTCATCACAAATGTTTCATCTTCTAATGAACTCCTGTGTTGTGGTGAAGTCCTTAGGACTATTTAGACTCGACAAAGGAGGATTTGTCGCTTAGTCCTTAAACATGTTCGCGACCAAATGATACGTTGTTACCAAGGACGACAATGTTTATCGAGCATAGGTCGTTGTGTGCCATATGGATTGATTGTCCTCATAACCAAAGAGTGTGGAGACACTGATATGGCATACAGGTGAGATGTAATGGTACATCTGCATTGAACGTGACCAACTCCAGAGCTATTTCTACTGTCAAGATTTGCTCCGATGGGATATGGGTATCAATGTCCCTCCGACCTGAGACCGCCACGGTGACTTGCAAGCAACTCAGTGCACTTAGGCACTGGACTACCTGAATTTTTAATTCAATGACGGAAGGCTACTGGGTGTAGTCAAGTACTTGACTTGTCGGTGCGTGTGTCAAGATGGGATTGACCACTCCAGTTTAGGAGCTGTGTACAGTCGTGTTTCAATTTAGCAAAACCTTGACCAGGGTAGTCCTAGTGAGGAGTCACAGGACTAATTGAGTTGAGCACGATTCGGATGATATCATCAGGGTTGACAGTTTAACCCTGAGTCATCCTAAACACAGGGGTCAAAAGGGATGAATTATACGGTAACCATATTCACGTAGGTTCTGAATATTACGATTGCGATTATTCGACCTATCCAATCATCGGGTACCATTGCTAGATGGTCACTTCGATTAGTACAGGAATTGGTTCCTGTGCTACCGGCTTAGGTTCGAACCTGTGGAGTCACACACATTAGTGGTTCCTTTCTGATCAGATGGCTGATTATGAGTCTTATGTGTCTGAGACTCTATGATTGAGAATTAGGATTCTCTGATCATGAGTTCCACACATTTTAGGTATCAGGGTCAAAATTTTGAATTTTAAATTTTGAATTTGAAATTTGAACTCTTTGATCAGGGTT
Organism: Elaeis guineensis; assembly: GCF_000442705.2. Lineage (NCBI taxonomy): Eukaryota > Viridiplantae > Streptophyta > Magnoliopsida > Arecales > Arecaceae > Elaeis > Elaeis guineensis. Next base: position 93,100,742 of record NC_025998.2, on the reverse strand, counting down.
TCATATCGATGGTCTCTGATGCCTGATTGCCCATCGGATTTGGACTCAATATTTATGAGAGATTTTATTAGTGATTTGATCACTAATTAACTTAATTTAATTGAGTAATTATTTTTGGATCAAGTCCAATTGAATTGGATTCAGTTTGGATTGACCCGATTAGGTTAAATGTTGACCTAATCGCTAAGGTGGTTTAGTCCCTGATTTGATCAGGGGTTAGGTTTAGTTAATTTTTGATTTGATTAGGATTTTATTGAGCCTAATTAAGTTGGATTTAATTTATTCTAATTATGCTTAACCTATTTAGATTAGGTTGGCTCAATTAGGTTCAAACCACCTTGACTTTTCTCCCTGCGCCACCTCACTTCTTCTGTGCATATTTAAATTCACGAGAAGCAACTTCTCATGAATTTTCTCCACGCAGAAGCCATCCCATGCCCACCCTTGTGAGCCAAATATCTGGATAAAAATAAGTTGGTTGGCCATTTAAATTCAAAAGAAAGTTTGAATTTGAATGAGCAACCAACTAATCCATGCGCCATGGTCTTATCTTGTGCGCCCCATAATTTACATGAGAAAATGTTTCTCGTGTAAACTCTCCACACACAAATCAACTCACACCCCTTCTCTTCTCATGCACAAGTGGATAGGGATGAGTTGGTTTTGCATTTGAATTCAAATTTGATTGGAATTCAAATGTGCAACCACTTATCTTTATCCTCTCACGCGGATAAGACACGTTCGACATTATTTTAAAAAGAAGAGAAAGGTGGGACGTGCGTAGAAATTTTAGGAGAGAAACTTTGGGGCGTGAGGAAAGTTTGTGTACAAGGTGAAGGTCCAAAACCTTTCGAGAGAAAAAGAAAGAAAAGAAAGAAAATTGAGCGCAGGGTTTCTAGTGTGTACCCTAGGGTTTCTACCTAGGGTTTGGGAAGTGAGATTGGTGTGCCACGAGTGTCGTGAGTCCACCAAATTTTAGGAAGAGATCCATCAGCCTCTCAAGCAATCGTGCAAATGATCTAGAGCATCCAAGGAGTCAGCACACATTGATCGAAGGAGTTCGATCAATATCTGCCATCAAAAGGGTGAAATCATGAACTAGCATTCATGAGGAGCTGATCAGACGGGAGCTTCGTGTGGATGATCCACAGAGGTCAGATATTTGTGTGGCTATGACGTGATGATCAGAGCCCTCCGACGGTGATCAAATTATGGTGATCGACTACCCGCAAAAGGTGATGTGTTCTGAACACAGTACTGTAAAAGGTTTACTAATTCAAATTTGAATTTTAAATTTAAATACATGCTGTTGTATCATATTTAGATCCTAGTGTAGGATTAATTAGTATTAATTAATGAGATTAATTAATAATTTCACTGTAAAATAGTAATTTTGAAAAAGTTTTAAAATTACCATTTTGCCCCTGCACTAAATTTTCGCTACAAATGGTATTAGAGCATGGTTCTAGAATATGATATACATATGCATGCGTAGATTAATGTGTAATCTATAAGTTTAAATTTAAAATTCAAAATTCAAAATTCAAAAAAATTTGAAATTTGAAATTTGAAATTTGTTAGAAGTTTCAAATTTTAAATTCAAAATTTGAAATTCAAAATTTGAAATTTGGTTGAAATCTCAAATTTGAAATTTAAAACTTGAAATTCAAAATTTGAAATTTGAAATTCAAAATTCAAAATTTAAAATTCAAAGATTGGAAATTCAAAATTTGAAATTTAGTTGAAATCTCAAATTTGAAATTTAAAATTTGAAATTTAAAATTTGAAATTTAAAATTTAAATTTTAAAATTGGTATATTTAGATATACTTGATCCAAGTAGCAAGTAATCTAATTGGGTTGGTTGCCATGGCCGTCCGGTTATAGGAGAAAAGTAGGGTTTAAAGGCCCTCTCTTCCCATTCGATGGGGTCTCCTATGGTGGTAGGGGTGCCGATGCAATTATATCCCATGCCGATGAAGCAGCGAAAGGACTTAATTATAAAATTTATCATGAATGTGTTAGATTAGATCTAAAAGAAAATTTATGATTTATTTTGAGTTATTTTCTGTTATGAAATGAGCAATAGGATTACTGTTTATGAATTGTGCTGACCCGTTTGTGAAATGAGTCAACACATTTGGTGAACAAAAAATAAAATCTTTCAAAATTTAAAAATTATTTTCGAAATGCCAAATCCTGACCCATCAGCCTAAGTACTTAATTAAAAGAATTAAGTGTTGTCTAGTAGGTCTAGAATTGTGAATTAAGACCTAAGACAATTGCATAAACTTGTGGGTCAATGGGTTAGATGAATTAGATCCATAATTGGGTTAGACCTAAGGTTAGCTTAAAAAATGGACTAAATGGAGTAATTGGTCAAATCTAACTAGACCAAGATGGACTTAATTCATGGCTACGTGGTGGAGCCCTATTTACTAAGTTGATCAAAATTAAAACTAATGAACTGGTTGGTGTCTAAGGTAAATTCGGCAGTTTTGACCGGTGGTTCTTAAGCGGGAGCTACTCGCATTGATTCGATCATTGACGAGTTAATGGCAAATCCCCACCACTGATCTCACTTACCTGGCCAATCTGGTAAGTTAGATTTTGATTAGATCACTTGGTGATTAGAGCTCACCCATGTCATTAGGTAAATCAGTGTGACTGATTTAGGTGCTCCTAATGCCAGCTTTAATTAAATCCTTTTTTAATCTGACTTGGTGAAGTCAGTGGAAGGATTGAAATTGGCTGGATGATTTCTTCTCTACTATTCTTTAATAAAATCCTCAAAATTATTAGGTCCCTAAAATGATTAAGTTATAATGATAACTAAGTCATAGCCTCCCATTAAGTGAGTGATAATGAGTCCATTAGTTCAATGATCATTGGAGGCCCAAAGGCCTGGTGCTCATTGGCTAATAGAATTATTATTCATAATATGATAATTTGATTGAGTCTTTCTGATGGTGGTTAGGTTGGCCGGCCAAAGTCGGGCCTGATCATTTATTGGTCCGATTCACTAAATTAAGTCATGTTAATGGTTGGACCTAACCAGATCTTTTTAGTGGAGGCCAAAGCCTACTGATTAGGTTCTGGGGCAAAATCAATTACTAGAAGTTGTTTAGAGAAACAACTGGTTAAGAACCTACCCATAGATGCACATGGGTTGACCAACCAAAGTTGGGCTCGTGTGTAATCTGTGTGGATTCTAGTACCCATTAAGGAATTAAAGTAATTCCTCGAATTGGAGGATGAGGCTACCAATTCGTAAAAATATTGGAAAAAACTTTAGACTAAAGTCCAAGTCTTTAGTATTAATTTATGTACTAATAGAGGTCTCATTTTTCTTTATGCAGCTATGGCCACTACCCTGTCGCTCCGGTCATTATTAGATAATGACAAGCTCATGGGACCCAATTTTGATAGCTGGTATCAAAAATTAAAAATCGTCCTTGAGCATGAGCGGATCCTTTATGTAGTAACGGATCCAGCACCTGAGGAGCCAGCTCCGAACGCTAGTAAGGCGATCCGAGATACTTACTTGAAGTGGCTCAATGACCGCACCACCGTTCGATGTATTATGCTGGCAGCAATGAATGACGAGTTCAGCCGAAGATTTGAGAATGCCCAGCCACAGGAGATGCTTCAAATGTTGAACGACTCCTTTGGCACGCTTGACGATGTTGAAAGGCACAAAACTAGTTGTGCCATTTTCAATGCTCGGATGAGGGATGGGGCCTCAGTCACTGATCATGTACTGTACATGATCGAGATGATTGAGCGCCTAAGCAAATTAGGCTTTCCTCTGCACGAGCAGCTCGGTAAGGATGCGATCTTTAATTCCTTGCCCAAGTCCTTCCTCCCATTCCTTACTCATTTTCGAATGACAAAGCCTGCAGTAAACTACCACGGATTGTTGGGGTTGCTGCAGAACTTTGAGAAGGATCACCAACTCCATAAGGAGTCGGTGAATGTAGTGGGAGGGTCTTTTTCTCGTCGTCAACCCTTTGGGAAGGGGAAGAAGAATAAGAAGAAGAAAAATAAGAAGGTGTAATCTCATGCTGGGACAGTAGCACAGGGTCAGACCAAGAAGCGCAAGCACGACCAGAGCCAGGCGGAGTGCTTCTTTTGCAAGAAGCACGGGCATTGGAAGAGGAACTGTCCTCAATACATTGCCTCCCTGGACCCGAACAGGCCAAAGAAGAAGCAAGGTAATTATATGATAACTCCTTGCAACTTTTTGATTTGTGATACTACTGCCTGGGTATTGGATATCGGAAGCCCTTATCATATTTGTAATTCGATGCAGGGTCTGCAGGTCAGTAGGAGATTTGATGAAGGCGAGAGGTTCCTGAACGTTGGAGATGGAAGCAAAGTTTCAGTTCTAGCTTTAGGAATCATGAGTCTTGTAATCAATTCTCGTAATGTAATTCTGAGTGAATGTCACTATTGTCCAAGTTTTTTATTAAATATTATTTCTGTAGGCCTTTTGGCCATGTACGGTTATGATTTTTTAATAAAAGGAAATATTTGCAATATCATTTTGAATGGTGTTACAATATTTATTGGATAATTAAATAATAGAATTTACTTACTATCACAGCCTGTTAATGTGGTTCAAAACTTCGGTAAACGCCCTAGAATAGATAATGTGTCAGAAGTCTACCTTTGGCATTGTAGGCTAGGTCATATCAATAAGAACAGGATAAACAGGTTGGCTCAAGAAGGAATTCTTGAACTTGGTGATTGTGAATCACTTCCAACCTGTGAGTCCTGTCTTCTTGGGAAGATGACCAAGTCACCTTTTACTGGAAAAGGTGAGCGAGCCAGTGAACTCTTAGGTCTGGTACATTCTGATGTATGTGGACCCATGAGCTCAAGTACAAGAGGTGGATTTTTCTACTTCATAACCTTCACAGATGACCTATCTAGGTATGGGTATGTCTATTTAATGAAGCATAAGTCGGAATCATTTGAAATGTTCAAACTATTCTGAAATGAAGTAGAAAAACAAACTGAAAAGTGTATTAAAACTCTTCGATCTGATCGAGGAGGTGAATACCTTTCCAATGAGTTTCTGACGTATCTAGGGGAGAATTGGATTCTCTCTCAGTGGACTCCTCCTGGAACACCACAGCATAATGGTGTGTCTGAAAGGAGGAATCGGGTCCTGTTAGACATGGTTCGATCCATGATGGGATTTGCTGGTTTGCCGATCTCCCTCTGGGGATATGCACTCGAATCGGCTTGTTACCTTCTAAATAGAGTTTCGAGTAAGTCTGTAGCCAAAACGCCATATGAGATATGGATAGGACGTAAGCCAGTACTCTCGCACCTTAAGGTTTGGGGGTGTCCGGCTTATGTTAAACGTTTAATTACAGACAAGCTTAGACCTAGGTCTGACAAGTGCAATTTTATAGGGTACCCAAAAGAGACCAAAGGGTATTATTTCTACCTTGCTGATGAGCAAAAGGTGTTTGTCAGCCTTAAGGCAATTTTTTTAGAAAAGGAGTTCCTTAGTGAAAAAACTGTTGCCTCTAAGGTCAAACTTGACGAAGTTCGACAGGTGGAAAAACCGACACATGTTACTGAACCTGAACCAAATTTGATTAGATCAGATCTGGAGCCCATTGATTATGCATCCTTAAGGCGGTCTGGTAGAGTACCACATCAACTGGGCAGATTGTTATAGCCCAAAACCCTTTTCAGCCCACAAAAGCCCAAACAGAAAAAAAAAAAAAACAGAGGAATTCTAAACCGGGAAGAAGACTCCCGATAGGAGTCTCCTTCTCCGACGAAATTCGAGCAAAAATTGAACTCCTAAGACCCCTCGGAGTCCTAGGAATTCCTATAAGAAGACCCCCTCTCTTTAGCATCGATTCATCGGTCTTTTCTTCCCCTCTTTCTCTCCGATTTTCCCGAAGAAGAGCCGCAGGCGCAGTTGGTTCCTCGCCGTGTTTTCTCTCCGACGAGGTCCCAGGAGGTCATGGTAAGTCCTTCACTTTTTCCTCCCTTCCTTCCTCTTTCCCCCGTGCGTTTGTGCGCGGTGGCCGGCGACGAGCGTCGCCGATTTTTGGTCGGGAACAGACTCTGTTTTTTGGCTTATTTTCCTTGAAATCTTCGGTGCCGATGATCGAAATTGACCGCCGGCCCTGTTCCCTCCATGACCGGGGGAGATGGCCCATCGGCCGCCGGCCTCCGCCGTGGCAGCCGCGGCCCGAACGGCTGATTAAGGCCTGAGGACAAGAGTCCTCTGTTCCGGCGTGGGAAGAAGAAGAAGAAGAAGAAGGAAAAGAAAAGAAAAAGAAAAGAAGAAAAAGAAAAAAAAAAAAAAAGAAGAAAGAGAAGGGGCGGAGAGAGAGAAACTCTCTCTCTCTCTCTCTCTTTGCTCTCTCTCTCTCTTTGCTCTCTCTCTCTCTCTTTCTCTCTCTAGATCATAGGATTTATGAAATTAATTTATTATTAAAAAATAAAAATAATAATAAAAATAATAATAATAATAATAATAATAAAAATTAGGGTGTCCGTGGATTAATTCAAAAATCGGGATGCTGTCGACGAATTGGTCCTAGTGGAGATATTAGATTTTAATAATTTAGTTATTTTTAATTCGATGAAATTTTTGATTTAAAATATAATATTTGACGTATCAGGTTCTGAGAAGGATTTTCGAGATCCCTAGAATTTCTAGTTTGGACTTTCTTTTGAGGTAAGTAGTGTTTACTTTTACTGAATTTATCTGGTATATTATGAATTAAATAAATTTATGCATGCTTGCGATTGAAATTATTTATTAAAATAATTGTTGAAAATTATTTATGATGAAAGTTAATTGTAGAAAATTATTTATGATTGAAGTTATTTGTTGAGCAATTATTATGATGATATATGATCTCAAAGAATGTTATAATTGATTTGACTCGAATATCAATGAATTTTATTATTCTTGAAAATAATACATGAATTGGAAGACATTATGAAATTGACAACCTGACTGTGTTGAGGACCCCGCCAATGGGGGCATATACGTTGGTAATTGACTGTCCTGAGGAGTTATGTCGCCAGTGAGACCAGCGACATGTCGCCAGATAGACCAGCGGCAAAACCGCCAGTTAGACCAGCGGTTCCAAAGGACTTGGCTGCCAGATGATTCGCAGCCCACCGCAAGCAGATACGCAGTATTATGACCCTACCACAGGGATAATGTGGTCATAGTCATGGTTGGTAAGAAGAATTTAAGAAATTGATGAAATTAAGAAGAAAAGCATAATTGAAAATTATGATGAATTGACTTCTAAATATGATTGACAGTATGAATATGATTTCATAAAATTACATATTGAATTGTTATGCATAGTATTATTTGCTTGATTTTTCAGTTAAAGGTATACACTGCTTACTGGGCTATTTAGCTCATGATAAGTTTTATGTTTTTCTTACAGATCCAGAAAATTAGCATGATGCGGGATTTCGGTTGGGAGAGCGATTAGAGATGGAGTTAACTCATTGATTTAGGATTTTCTCAGAATTGATTCAAGACCTTTAGTTTTGCTTTTAGTATTGACATTGTCAGACAGTTACTTTCTTTTGAACACTTAGTTTTGATTTGTTATTTGAACCAAGGTTTGATTATTGAATGAAGAAAAATTTATTTAACTATTTATGAAGATATCATGATGAGATGCCTTGCATGCTTATGGAAAAATTATTCTATAAGTATGCGGCGGTTGCCATGACCCTCGATTCAAATCTCAGGTCGGGGGCGTGACAATTAATATGGTATCAGAGCATAAGTAGATAGATAGAGACATGTAGAATAAAGTGAGTGATGGGTAGACATTAGGAAATTGAAAGGTTAAGTTATGATAATTATGTTTTGACTTGTCACAAGTTATAACCTTATTAAGGATAAGTTATTATCTCAAATCTAACATAGGTCAATATGCCTCCGCGACGAGCGAGGAATACTCAAGGAACGGTAGGAGGGACATCAAATCCACTTGGCGATAATACTCCCCAATTAAACAGTGGTACAACTCAGCAGGAGGGAATCCATGATCCTACCAGAAATACTCTGACAGCACAGGAGCCGAACATGACTCAATTAATGCAAACTCTGATCGGAGTAGTTCAAACACAACAACAGTTACTTCAACAACAACATGCACAGCCACATCAGCATTTTCCACCGGCACCTGGACATGGAGAACATCCGATGCAGAGAAACAATATCATCGAATTTAAGAAGCTAGCTCCTCCAGCCTTCAAAGGGACCATCGAGCCACAAGAAGCAGATAACTGGATTATGGAAATGGAGAAGGCCTTCGCCGTGCAAGAATGCCAAGATGAAGAGAAGATCCGCTATACAGCATATCTATTACAAGGCGAGGCATACAACTGGTGGCGTATACTGGAACAAAAATATGAGCACGATGGGATACCACTCACTTGGGAGAGATTTCGAGATGAATTCTTTGACAAGTATTTCCCCCGAAGTGTCAGAATACAGAAATAATAGGAGTTCATTCACCTGAGACAGGGTAACAGATCCGTTGCAGAATATGAAGCCAAATTCACGGAGTTAGCCAAATTTGTTCTGAGACTAGTTGAAATTGAGCAAGACAGAGTACATAAATTTGAAATGGGACTGAAGACAGAAATTAGGAGACAGGTTGTACCCTATGAGCTAAATACCTATGCCTCAGTTATGAACAAAGCCCTAATAATTGAGAGAGAAGCTAATGAAGCTCATGCGGAGCGTGAACGGAATCAGAAGAAGAGAAATAGATTTAGTGAAACTCAAGGACGAAACCAGAACAATAAGGTTCCAGCAAAGAAGCCAACAACTGATAAGAATCGTGAGAATGAGACAGCTAAATGTTCGAGATGTGGCCGAAGAGAGCATGAGACTTCTAATTGCCCATGGAATACTGGTTCGTATTTTAGATGTGGCCAGAAAGGACACAAGATTGCAGATTGCCCGCAGATGGACGAAAATAGATCAACACAGGCAAAGGACGGAGGTCAAAGGCCGAAAACTCAAGGAAGAATCTATGCTCTCACACAACAAGATGCTCAGGCCTCCAATGCTGTGGTGACAGGTACCATTCCTGTATCTGGTATTCATGCTTCAGTTTTGTTTGATTCTGGTGCTACACACTCCTTTATATCCACTACTTTTATTAGACAGCATGATATAGGTTGTGAACCCATGAAAACCAAATTATATGTTGAGACACCAGTAGGTGGTATTTTGAGTACCGAAAGTGTGTGCAAATCCTGTAGTATTAAGATGGGAGAAAGAGAATTACCAGCAGATTTGGTGGTCCTGGATATGCATGATTTCGATGTCATTCTAGGAATGGATTGGCTGGCTACATATCATGCCTCTGTGGATTGTCATGGAAAGAGAGTGAATTTTCACATACCGGGAGAATTAACTTTTAGTTTTGATGAAAGTATAGGAACCACCCCTCCATGTATTATTTCACTTGAACAAGCTAGACAGATGATAAGAAAGGGATGTAGAGGTTACCTAGTATCAATAAAGAATAAAGAACATGATGAATTGAAGTTACAGGATATTCCTATCGTAAATGAATTTTCGGATGTATTCATTGATGATTTAGTCGGACTACCCCCAGATAGAGAGATTGAATTTACTATTGAGTTGGTACCTAATACCAATCCGATTTTCAAAGCTCCTTACAGAATGGCCCCTATGGAATTAAAGGAGTTAAAAGATCAATTACAGGATTTATTGGATAAAGGTTTTATAAGGCCTAGTGTATCTCCTTGGGGAGCTCCAGTCTTATTTGTGAAGAAGAAAGATGATAGTATGAGACTCTGTATCGACTATAGAGAGTTGAATAAAAATACTATTAGAAATAAGTATCCTCTACCTCGAATTGATGATTTGTTTGATCAGCTGCAAGGTGCACAAGTCTTTTCTAAAATTGATCTTCGTTCAGGGTATCATCAGTTAAAAATTAAAACAGAGGACATACCAAAGACGGCATTTAGAACTCGTTATGGACATTATGAATTTTTAGTGATGCCTTTTGGGTTAACCAATGCTCCAGCAGCCTTTATGGATTTAATGAACAGAATATTCAGATCTTACCTTGATAAATTTGTTATCGTATTTATTGACGATATCCTGATATATTCAAGAAGTAAATTGGAGCATGAAGAACATTTACGGTGTGTGCTACGAATATTGAGGAAAGAAAAACTTTATGCCAAATTTAAGAAATGTGAATTTTGGTTGGACAAAATAGCCTTTTTAGGACACATCGTATCTAAAGATGAAATTTTTGTGGATCCAGCAAAAGTAGAAGCTGTGATGCAGTGGAATAGACCTACAAATATTTCTGAGATTCGAAGTTTTCTGGGAATGGCAGGGTATTATAGACGATTTGTAGAAGGATTTTCCCGCATAGCTGCACCTTTGACTCGTCTTACTCAAAAAGGGATTAAATTCGAGTGGTCTGAAGATTGTGAACAGAGTTTTCAAGAATTAAAATAACGATTAGTGTCAGCCCCTATCCTTACTATACCAACAGGAGATGAAGGTTTCACAATTTATAGTGATGCATCTAAAAAGGGACTCGGATGTGTATTGATGCAACATGGTAAGGTAGTAGCCTATGCCTCAAGACAACTGAAACCATATGAACAAAATTATCCGACACATGATTTGGAATTAGCTGCAGTAATTTTTGCCCTAAAAATTTGGAGACATCACTTATACGGTGTGTAGTGTGAAGTGTTTACAGATCATAAGAGCTTGAAGTACATTTTTACACAGAAAGAATTAAACATGAGACAGAGAAGGTGGTTAGAACTATTAAAAGATTATGATTTAACAATCCATTATCATCCAGGAAAAGCTAATGTTGTTGCTGATGCCCTTAGTAGGAAATCTGTGGGAAATTTGGCGGTTTTAATCACACACCAAAGTCAATTGTTAAAGGATATAAGAAAACTGGAATTAGACATCCGAATATATAACTCAACAGTACGGTTAGCCAACATGAGGGTTCAGCCAACACTCGTTGAAAGAATTTCAGTTGCCCAGAATGATGATCCACAATTAATAAAAATAAGAAATTCAGTGGAAGCTGATGTTCAATCTGAATTCAAGATACATGAAGACGGTTCGTTAAGGTTCGAAAATAGGATTTGCGTACCCAATGATTCAGCACTCAAGCATGAAATACTTCAGGAAGCACATCAGACCGGTTATACAGTTCATCCGGAAGGTACCAAGATGTATAGAGACTTAAAAGAAATATACTGGTGGAATAATATGAAGAGAGAGATCGCTCAATTCGTGGCTCAATGTTTGGTGTGTCAACAAGTTAAAGCTGAACATCAGAGACCTGTGGGACTACTTCAACCTCTTGATATTCCAATTTGGAAGTGGGAACATATCACTATGGATTTTGTAACTGGATTACCAAAGACTCCCAGTAAAAATGATGCAGCCTGGGTGATTGTGGACCGATTGACAAAGTCTGCACACTTTCTTCCAATTAGAGTTGGATTTACCTTGGAAAGACTAGCAAAGTTATATATGAAAGAAATTATAAGATTACATGAAATTCCAGTGACCATCGTATCGGATCGAGACACCAGATTTGTTTCACAGTTCTGAAAGAGCTTACACAAGGCATTAGGAACAAAATTAAACTTCAGTACAGCTTTTCATCCACAGACTGATGGTCAGTCAGAGAGAACTATTCAGATCTTAGAAGATATGTTGAGAACCTGTATTTTGGATATGAAAAGTTCATGGGATGAGCATCTACCTTTGATTGAGTTCGCTTACAATAACAGTTATCAGGCTAGCATTGGTATGGCACCTTATGAAGCTTTATATGGTAGAAGATGTCGATCACCGATTCACTGGGATGATGTCGGTGAGCGAAGAATTTTGGGTCCTGAACTTGTTCAACAAGCAGTTGAGAAGATTCAATTAATTAAAGAACGACTTCGGGCAGCACAAAGCAGACAGAAAAGTTATGCAGATAACAGGAGACGAAAATTAGAATTTCAAGTCGGTGACCATGTGTTTCTCAAAGTATCTCCTTCAAAAGGAATCTCAAGATTTGGCATTCGTGGCAAATTGAATCCTAGATATGTGGGTTCGTTTGAGATTTTGGAAAGAATTGGTGAGGTGGCTTATCGACTTGCCTTACCCCCTTCACTTGCAGGAGTACATAATGTTTTTCATGTTTCTATGTTAAAGAAATATTTACCAAATCCAAGTCACATCGTGGAACTTGAACCAGTACAAGCCAGGAAGGATCTAACATATGAAGAATACCCGATACGGATCGTAGACCGTAAAGAACAGGTGCTGAGACGTCGCAACATTCCTTATGTCAAGGTACAGTGGAGTCGACATTCAGAAAGAGAAGCTACTTGGGAGCTAGAGGAAGAAATAAAGCAAAAATATCCCCAGCTCTTCGAGACTACAGGTATGAAAAATTTCGAGGATGAAATTTCTTTTTAGGGGTGAAGAATGTTATAGCCCAAAACCCTTTTCAGCCCACAAAAGCCCAAATAGAAAAAAAAAAAAAAAACAGAGGAATTCTAAATCGGGAAGAAGACTCCCGATAGGAGTCTCCTTCTCCGGCGAAATTCGAGCAAAAATCGAACTCCTAAGACCCCTCGGAGTCCTAGGAATTCCTATAAGAAGACCCCCTCTCTTTAGAATCGATTCATCGGTCTTTTCTTCCCCTCTTTCTCTCCGATTTTCCCGAAGAAGAGCCGCAGGCGCAGTTGGTTCCTCGTCGTGTTTTCTCTCCGACGAGGTCCCAGGAGGTCGTGGTAAGTCCTTCACTTTTTCCTCCCTTCCTTCCTCTTTCCCCCGTGCGTTTGTGCGCGGTGGCCGGCGACGAGCGTCGCCAATTTTTGGTCGGGAACAGACTCTGTTTTTTGGCTTATTTTCCTTGAAATCTCCGACGCCGGCGATCGGAATTGACCGCCGGCCCTGTTCCCTCCATGACCGGGGGAGATGGCCCGTCGGCCGCCAGCCTCCGCCGTGGCAACCGCGGCCCGAACGGCCGATTAAGGCTTGAGGACAAGAGTCCTCTGTTCCGGCGCGGGAAGAAGAAGAAGAAGAAGAAGAAGAAAAAGAAAAGAAAAAGAAAAAAGAAAAAGAAAAAAAAAAAAAAAAAAAAAAAAGAAGAAAGAGAAGGGGCGGAGAGAGAGAAACTCTCTCTCTCTCTTGCTCTCTCTCTAGATCATAGGATTTATGAAATTAATTTATTATTAAAAAATAAAAATAATAATAAAAATAAAAATTAGGGTGTCCGTGGATTAATTCGAAAATCAGGATGCTATCGACGAATTGGTCCTAGTGGAGATATTAGATTTTAATAATTTAGTTATTTTTAATTCGATGAAATTTTTAATTTAAAATATAATATTTGACGTATCAGGTTCTGAGAAGGATTTTCGAGATCCCTAGAATTTCTAGTTTGGACTTTCTTTTGAGGTAAGTAGTGTTTACTTTTACTGAATTTATCTGGTATATTATGAATTAAATAAATTTATGCATGCTTGCAATTGAAATTATTTATTGAAATAATTGTTGAAAATTATTTATGATGAAAGTTAATTATAGAAAATTATTTATGATTGAAGTTATTTGTTGAGCAATTATTATGATGATATATGATCTCAAAGAATGTTATAATTGATTTGACTCGAATATCAATGAATTTTATTATTCTTGAAAATAATACATGAATTGGAAGACAATATGAAATTGACAACCTGACTGTGTTGAGGACCCCGCCAATGGGGGCATATACGTTGGCAATTGACTGTCCTGAGGAGTTATGTCGCCAGTGAGACCAGCGACATGTCGCCAGATAGACCAGCGACAAAACTGCCAGTTAGACCAGCGGTTCCAAAGGACTTGGCTGCCAGATGATTCGCAGCCCACCGCAAGCAGATACGCGATATTATGACCCTGCCACAGGGATAATGTGGTCATAGTCATGGTTGGTAAGAAGAATTTAAGAAATTGATGAAATTAAGAAGAAAAGCATAATTGAAAATTATGATGAATTGACTTCTAAATATGATTGACAGTATGAATATGATTTCATGAAATTACATATTGAATTGTTATGCATAGTATTATTTGCTTGATTTTTCAGTTAAAGGTATACACTGCTTACTGGGCTATTTAGCTCATAATAAGTTTTATGTTTTTCTTACAGATCCAGAAAATTAGCATGATGCGGGATTTCGGTTGGGAGAGCGATTAGAGATGGAGTTAACTCATTGATTTAGGATTTTCTCAGAATTGATTCAAGACCTTTAGTTTTGCTTTTAGTATTGACATTGTCAGACAGTTACTTTCTTTTGAACACTTAGTTTTGATTTGTTATTTGAACCAAGGTTTGATTATTGAATGAAGAAAAATTTATTTAACTATTTGTGAAGATATCATGATGAGATGCCTTGCATGCTTATGGAAAAAGTATTCTATAAGTATGCGGCGGTTGCCATGACCCTCGATTCAAATCTCGGGTCGGGGGCGTGACACAGATACTATGGTTTCTTGGTCCGGGATGGTGATCCTGTCGAACTTGATGAAAATGATGAGGATCCGATCACCTACATGGATGCAATGCAGAGACCTGACTCTGAGAAATGGCTAGAGGCCATGAAATCCGAAATGGAGTCCATGAAGGTCAACGATGTGTGGACATTGATTGACCCACCCAAAGGAGTAAAACTCATAGGATGTAAGTGGGTCTTCAAAAGGAAGAGGGGCGCAGACGGAAAGGTGGAGACCTATAAAGCCCGTCTGGTTGCCAAGGGATATCATCAACGTTATGGTATAGACTATGACGAGACATTTTCTCCTGTGGCAATCTCAAATCCATTCGGATTATGCTTGCGATAGCTGCCCATCTGGACTATGAAATCTGGCAGATGGATGTGAAGACAGCTTTCCTAAACGGAGAGCTGGACGAAAAGGTGTATATGATACAACCTGAAGGGTTCACATCCACAGATGAGTCTAAGGTGTGCAAGCTACAGAGGTCCATTTATGGACTTAAGCAGGCATCTCGGAGTTGGAACATATATTTTGATAGGACGATCAAAATGTATGGCTTCGTTAAGAACGGAGAAGAGCCCTGCATTTATAAGTGGGCTAATGGTCCAGTAGTAGTATTTCTTATATTGTATGTGGATAACATTCTCTTAATCGGGAATGATGTCCCTGCATTACAGAGAATAAAGATTTGGCTATCGTCACAGTTCTCCATGAAGGATCTGGGAGAAGCTTCCTACATCCTAGGGATGAGGATCTATAGGGATAGATCTAAAAAGTTGCTTGGCTTATCCCAGTCCACGTACATTGATACTATGCTGAAAAGGTTCAGCATGGAAAATTTCAAGAAAGGCTATCTACCGATAGGCCATGAAATTTCTCTCTCGAAGAGGAATTGTCCGACAACACCTCAAGAGAGAGAGCATATGGGTAGGATTCCATATGCTTCGATAGTGGGATCTATCATGTATGCCATGACATGTACACGACCAGATGTGGCATACTCACTAGGGGTAGTGAGTAGATACCAATCTGATCCAGGAGAGAATCACTGGAAGGTTGTTAAAACTATCCTGAAGTATTTAAGAAATACCAAGGACCAGTGGCTTATATATGGTGAATCGGACTTGAGACTTATAGGGTTTACAGACTCTAGTTTCCAGTCTGATCGCAATGATAGCAAGAGTGTGTCAGGATTTATTTTTACCTTTAATGGTGGAGCTGTCTGCTGGAAGAGTTCCAAGCAGCACACTGTGGCTGATTCAGTATGCGAGGTGGAGTATATTGCTGCATCAGATGCTGCCAAAGAAGCGGTGTGGCTGAGGAAATTCATCATCGAGCTCGGAGTAGCACCCTCTCTTGTTGGTCCAGTTCTGCTCTACTGCGACAGCTCTGGAGCCATTGCTCAGGCGAAGGAACCAAAGGCACACCAGCGGACGAAGCATATTCTGTGCCGCTACCATCTCATCCGGGAGATCGTGGATCGAGGTGACGTCGACCTTCAGAAGATCGATGGGAAGGAGAACCTGGCCGACCCATTCACTAAAGCCATTGCGGTGAAGGAGTTCAACGACTACAAGTCGAAGATGGGTATTAGATACTGCACTGATAGGCTTTAGGCCAAGTGGGAGATTGTTGGGAATAGTGTCCCAAAGCCAATCGTCAGCCTGTTGACGGTTGTGCTCCTTTTGTATTAGTACATAAATTATAAATAAATAAAAGTTATTTTGATATTTTTTCATCATAAATGTTTCATCTTCTAATGAACTCCTGTGTTGTGGTGAAGTCCTTAGGACTATTTAGACTCGACAAAGGAGGATTTGTCGCTTAGTCCTTAAACATGTTCGCGACCAAATGATACATTATTACCAAGGACGACAACGTTTATCGAGCATAGGTCGTTGTGTGCCATATGGGTTGGTTGTCCTCATAACCAAAGAGTGTGGAGACACTGGTATGGCATACAGGTGAGATATAATGGTACATCTGCACTGAACGTGACTAACTCCGGAGCTATTTCTGCTGTCAAGATTTGCTCCGATGGGATATGGGTATAAATATCCCTCTGACCTGAGACCGCCACGGTGACTTGCAAGCAACTCACTGCACTTAGGCACTGGACTACCTGAATTTCTAATTCAATGACGGAAGGCTGCTGGGTGTAGTCAAGTACTTGACTTGTCGGTGCGTGTGTCAAGATGGGATTGACCACTCCAGTTTAGGAGCTGTGTACAATCGTGTTTCAATTTAACAAAACCTTGGCCAGGGTAGTCCTAGTGAGGAGTCACAGGACTAATTGAGTTGAGCACGATTCGGATGATATCATCAGGGTTGACAGTTTAACCCTGAGTCGTCCTAAACACAGGGGTCAAAAGGGATGAATTATACGGTAACCATATTCACGAAGGTTCTGAATGTTGCGATTGCGATTATTCGACCTATCCGATCGTCGGGTACCATTGCTAGATGGTCACTTCGATTAGTACAAGAATTGGTTCCTGTGCTACTGGCTTAGGTTCGAACCTGCGGGGTCACACACATTAGTGGTTCCTTTCTGATTAGATGGCTGATTATGAGTCTTATGTATCTAGGACTCTATGATTGAGAATTAGGATTCTCTGATCATGAGTTCCACACATTTTGGGTATCGGGGTCAAAATTTTGAATTTTAAATTTGAAATTTGAAATTTGAACTCTTTGATCAGGGTTTCATATCGATGGTCTCTGATGCCTGATTGCCCATCGAATTTGGACTCAATATTTATGAGAGGTTTAATTAGTGATTTGATCGCTAATTAACTCAATTTGATTGAGTAATTATTTTTGGATCAAGTCCAATTAAATTGGATTCAGTTTGGATTGACCCGATTAGGTTAAATGTTGACCTAATCGCTAAAGTGGTTTAGTCCCTGATTTGATCAGGGGTTAGGTTTAGTTAATTTCTGATTTAATTAGGATTTTATTGAGCCTAATTAAGCCTAATTAAGTTAGATTTAATTTATTCTAATTATTAACCTATTTAGATTAGGTTGGCTCAATTAGGTTCAAACCACCTTGACTTTTCTCCCTGCGCCACCACACTTCTTCTGTGCATATTTAAATTCACGAGAAGCAACATCTCATGAATTTTCTCCATGCAGAAGCCATCCCATGCCCACCCTTGTGCACCAAATATCTGGATAAAAATAAGTTAGTTGGCCATTCAAATTCAAAAGAAAGTTTGAATTTGAATGTGCGACCAACTAATCCATGCGCCATGATCTTATCTTGTGCGCCCCATATTTTACATGAGAAAATGTTTCTCGTGTAAACTCTCCATGCACAAATCAACTCATGCCCCTTCTCTTCTCATGCACAAGTGGGTAGGGATGAGTTGGTTTTGCATTTGAATTCAAATTTGATTTGAATTCAAATGTGCAACCACTTATCTTTATCCTCTCATGCGGATAAGACACGTTCAATGTTATTTTAAAAAGAGGAGAAAGGTGGGACGTGCGTAGAAATTTTAGGAGAGAAACTTTGGGGCGTGAGGAAAGTTTGTGCGTAAGGTGAAGGTCCAAAACCTTTCGAGATAAAAAGAAAGAAAAGAAAGAAAATTGAGCGCAGGGTTTCTAGTGTGTACCCTAGGGTTTCTACCTAGGGTTTGGGAAGTGAGATTGGTGTGCTACGAGTGTCGTGAGTCCACCAAATTTTAGAAAGAGATCCATCAGCCTCTCAAGCAACCGTGCAAATGATCTGGAGCATCCGAAGAGTCAGCACACATTGATCGAAGGAGTTTGATCAACATCTACCATCAAAAGGGTGAAATCACGAACTAGCATTCGTGAGGAGCTGATCAGACGGGAGCTTCTTGTGGATGATCTGCAGAGACCAGACATTTATGTGGCTGTGACGTGATGATCAGAGCCCCCCGATGGTGATCAGATTATGGTGATCGACTACCCGCAAAAGGTGATGTGTTCTGAACACAGTACTGTAAAAGGTTTACTGATTCAAATTTAAATTTCAAATTTAAATGTATGCTGTTGTATCATATTTAGATCCTAGTGTAGGGTTAATTAGTATTAATTAATGATATTAATTAATAATTTCACTATAAATAGTAATTTTGAAAAAGTTTTAAAATTATCATTTTGCCTCTGCATTAAATTTTCGCTACAGTATCATATACACCTCTTCGTCCAGCTCTCCGTTTAGGAAAGCTGTCTTCACATCCATCTACCAGATTTCATAGTCTAGATGGGCAGATATCGCAAGCATAATCTGAATAGATTTTAGCATTGCCACAGGAGAAAACATCTTGTCATAGTCTATACCATAACGTTGACGATATCCCTTGGCAACCAGACGGGCTTTATAGGTCTCCACCTTTCCATCTACGCCCCTCTTTCTCTTGAAGACCCACTTACACCCTATGCGTTTCACTCCTTCGGGTGAGTCAACCAATGTCCACACATCGTTGACCTTCACGGACTCCATTTCGGATTTTATGGCCTCTAGCCATTTCTCAGAGTCAAGTCTCTGCATTGCATCCATGTAGGTGATCGGATCCTCATCGTTTTCATCAAGTTCGACAGGATCGCCATCCCGGACCAAGAACCATAGTATCTGTCTGGTTGATGTGGTACTCTACCAGACTGCCTTAAGGGTGCATAATCAATGGGCTCCGGATCTGATCTAATCAAATCCGGTTCAGATTCAGTAACATGTGTCGGTTTTTTCACCTGTCGAACTTCATCAAGTTCGACCTTAGAGGCAACAGTTCCTTCACTAAGGAACTTCTTTTCTAAAAAGATTGTCTTAAGGCTGACAAACACCTTTTGCTCATCAGCAAGGTAGAAATAATACCCTTTGATCTCTTTTGGGTACCCTATAAAATTATACTTGTCAGACCTAGGTCCAAGCTTGTCTGTAATTAAATGTTTAACATAAGCCAAACACCTCCAAACCCTAAGGTGCGAGAGTACTGGCTTACATCCTATCCATATCTTATATGGCGTTTTGGCTACAGACTTACTCGGAACTCTATTTAGAAGGTAACAAGCCGATTCGAGTGCATATCCCTAGAGGAAGATCGGCAGACCAGCAAACCCCATCATGGATCGAACCATGTCCAATAAGGTCCGATTCCTCCTTTCAGACACACCATTATGCTGTGGTGTTCCAGGAGGAGTCCACTGAGAGAGAATTCCATTCTTCCCTAGATACGTCAGAAACTCATTGGAAAGGTATTCACCACCTCGATCAGATCAAAAAATTTTAATACACTTTCCAGTTTATTTTTCTACCTCATTTTGAAATAGTTTGAACATTTTAAATGACTCCGACTTATGCTTCATTAAGTAGACATACCCATACCTCGATAGGTCGTCTGTGAAGGTTATGAAGTAGAAATATCCACCTCTTGCACTTGAGCTCATAGGTCCACATACATCAGAATGTACCAGACCCAAGAGTTCACTGGCTCGCTCATCTTTTTCAGTAAAAGGTGACTTGATCATCTTTCCAAGAAGACAAGACTCACAGGTTGGAAGTGATTCACAATCACCAAGTTCAAGAATTCCTTCTTGAGCCAACCTGTTTATCCTGTTCTTATTGATATGACCTAGCCTACAATGCCAAAGGTAGACTTCTGACACATTATCTATTCTAGGGCGTTTACCGAAGTTTTGAACCACATTAACAGGCTGTGATAGTAAGTAAATTCTATTATTTAATTATCCAATAAATATTGTAACACCATTCAAAATGATATTGTAAATATTTTTTTTTATTAAAAAATCATAACCATACATGGCCAAAAGGCCTACAAAAATAATATTTAATAAAAAGCTTGGACAATAGTGACATTCACTAAGAATTACATTACGAGAATTGATTACAAGACTCATGATTTCTAAAGCTAGAACTGAAACTTTGCTTCCATCTCCAACGTTCAGGAACCTCTCGCCTTCATCAAATCTCCTACTGACCTGCAGACCCTGCATCGAATTACAAATATGATAAGGGCTTCCGGTATTCAATACCCAGGCAGTAGTATCACAAATGGAAAAGTTGCAAGGAGTTATCATATAATTACCTTACTTCTTCTTCGGCCTGATCGGATCCAGGGAGGCTATGTATTAAGGACAGTTCCTCTTCCAATGCCCCTGCTTCTTACAAAAGAAGCACTCCACCTGGCTCTGGTCGGGCTTGCGCTTCTTGGTCTGACCCTGTGCAACCGTCCCAGCATGAGGCTGCACCTTCTTGTTCTTCTTCTTCTTGTTCTTCTTCCCCTTCTCAAAGGGTCGACAACGAGAAGAAGACCCTCCCACTACATTCACCGACTCCTTATGGAGCTGGTGATCCTTCTCAAAGTTCTGCAGCAACCCCAATAACCCGTGGTAGTTTACCGCAGGCTTTGTCATTCAAAAATGAGTAAGGAATGGGAGGAAGGACTTGGGCAAGGAATTAAGGATCGCATCCTTACCGAGCTGCTCATGCAGAGAAAAACCCAATTTGCTTAGGTGCTCAATCATCTCGATCATGTACCGTACATGATCAGTGACTGAGGCCCCATCCCTCATTCGAGCATTGAAAATGGCACAACTAGTTTTGTGCCTTTCAATGTCGTCAAACGTGCCAAAAGAGTCGTTCAACATTTGAAGCATCTCCTGTGGCTGGGCGTTCTCAAACCTGTGGCTGAACTCGTCATTCATTGCTGCCAGCATAATACATCGAACGGTGGTGCGGTCATTGAGCCACTTCTGATAAGTGTCTCGGATCACCTTACTAGCGTTCGGAGCTAGCTCCTCAGGTGCTGGATCCGTTAATACATAAAGGATCCGCTCATGCTCAAGGATGATTTTTAATTTTTGATACCAGCTATCAAAATTAGGTCCCATGAGCTTGTCATTATCTAATAATGACCAGAACGATAGGGTAGTGGCCATAGCTGTATAAAGGAAAACCAAACCT
The DNA here is from genome assembly GCF_000442705.2 of Elaeis guineensis. Taxonomy (NCBI): domain Eukaryota; kingdom Viridiplantae; phylum Streptophyta; class Magnoliopsida; order Arecales; family Arecaceae; genus Elaeis; species Elaeis guineensis. The sequence continues at coordinate 93,079,199 of NC_025998.2, read as the reverse complement.
TTATTAGTACATAAATTAATACTAAAGACTTGGACTTTAGTTTAAAGGTTTTTCTAATATTTTTACGAACTGGTAGCCTCAACCTCCAATTCGAGGAATTACTTTAATTTCTTAATGGGTACTAGAATCCACACAGACTACACATGAGCCCAACTTTGGTTGGTCAACCCATGTGCATCTATGGGTAGGTTCTTAACCAGTTGTTTCTCTAAACAACTTCTAGTAATTGATTTTACCCCAAAACCTAATCAGTAGGCTTTGGCCTCCACTGAAAAGATCTGGTTAAGTCCAACCATTAACATGACTTAATTTGGTGAATCAGACCAATAAATGATCAGGCCCGACTTTGGCCGACCAACCTAACCACCATCAGAAAGACTCAACCAAATTATCATATTATGAATGATAATTCCATTAGCCAATGAGCACCAGGCCTTTGGGCCTCCAATGATCATTGAACTAATGGACTCATTATCACTCACTTAATGGGAGGTATTGACTTAGTTATCATTATAACTTAATCATTTTAGGGACCTAATAATTTTTGAAGATTTTATTAAAGGATAGTAGAGAAAAAATCATCCAGCCAATTTCAATCCTCCCACTGACTTCACCAAGTCAGATTAAAAAAGGACTTAATTAAAGCTGGTATTAGGAGCACCTAAATCAGTCACACTGATTTACCTAATGACATGGGTGAGCTCTAATCACCAAGTGATCTAATCAAAATCTAACTTACCAGATTGGCCAGGTAAGTGAGATCAGTGGTGGGGATTTGCCATTAACTCGTCAATGATCGAATAAATGCGAGTAGCTCCCGCTTAAGATCCACTGGTCAAAACTATCGAACTTACCTTAGACACCAACCAGTTCATTAGTTTTAATTTTGATCAACTTAGTAAATAGGGCTCCACCGCGTAGCAATGAATTAAGTCCATCTTGATCTAGTTAAAGACATAGACCCATTCAACTACAACTATTGAAGTTGAGTCTAGAGTATCCTTGACCTAATCTAATTTAACTTTTGATTAGATTGGACCAATTACTCCATTTAGTCTATTTTTAAGCTAACCTTAGGTCTAACCCAATTATGGACCTAATTCATCTAGCACATTGACCCACAAGTTTATGCAATTGTCTTAGGTCTTAATTCACAATTCTAGACCTACTAGACAACACTTAATTCTTTTAATTAAGTACTTGGGCTGATGGGTCAGGGTTTGATATTTTGAAAATAATTTTTAAATTTTGAAAGATTTTATTTTCTGTTCACCAAATGTGTTGACTCATTTCACAAACGGGTCAGCACATTTCATAAACAGCAATCTTATTGCTCATTTCATAACAGAAAATAACTCAAAATAAATCATGAATTTTTTTTTAGATCTAATCTAACACATTCATGATAAATTTTATAATTAAGTCCTTTCGCTGCTTCATCGGTATGGGATATAATTGCATCGGCACCCCTACCGCAATAGGAGACCCCATCGAATGGGAAGAGAGGGCCTTTAAACCCTACTTTTCTCCTATGACCGGACGGCCATGGCAACCAACCCAATTAGATTACTTGCTACTTGGATCAAGTATATCTAAATATACCAATTTCAAAATTTAAATTTTGAATTTCAAATTTTAAATTTCAAATTTTAAATTTTAAATTTTAAATTTTAAATTTCAAATTTGAGATTTCAATCAAATTTTAAATTTCAAATTTCCAATCTTTGAATTTTAAATTTTAAATTTTGAATTTTAAATTTTAAATTTCAAATTTCAAATTTCAAATTTTGAATTTCAAATTTGAAACTTCTAACAAATTTTAAATTTTAAATTTTAAATTTTAAATTTCAAATTTAAACTTATAGATTACACCTTAATCTACGCATGCATATGTATATCATATTCTAGAACCATGCTCTTATACCATTTGAAGCAAAAATTTAGTGTAGGGGCAAAATGATAATTTTAAAATTTTTTCAAAATTACTATTTTACAGCATAATTATTAATTAATATTATTAATTAATACTAATTAATCCTACACTAGGATCTAAATATGATACAACAGCATGCATTTAAATTTGAAATTCAAATTTGAAACAGTAAACTTTTTACTGTACTGTGTTCAGAACACATCACCTTTTGCGGATAGTCGATCATCGCAATCTAATCATCATCGGAGGGCTCTGATTGTCACGTCGCAGCCACACTAGTGTCTGGCCTCTGTGGATCATCCACACGAAGCTTCCATCTGATCGGCTCCTCACGAATGCTAGTTCGTGATTTCACCCTTTTGATGGCTGATGTTGATCGAACTCCTTCGATCGATGTGTGCCGACTCCTCGGATGCTCTGGATCATCTGCACGATCGGTTGAGAGGCTGATGGATCTCTTCCTAAAATTTGATGGACTCACGATACTCGAGGCACACCAATCTCACTTCCCGAACCCTAAGTAGAAACCCTAGGGTACACACCAAAAACCCTGCACCGACTTCTCTCTCCTTTTTCTCTCCTCTCGATAAATTTTGAACACTTCAAAATTTTTTCAAAACCTCCCCACGCCCCTTATCTCTTCTTTCTTTCTTTTATTGCCCACGCCCCCTCCCTTTCTCATTTTATAAAACATCGTAAGAGATGTTGAAAGCGTGTGAGTGGATAAGAAGAGGTGGTTGCTCACTTAAATTCAAATCAAATTTGAATTCAAGTGTCAACCAATCTTATCCTCATCCATTTGTGCGAGAAAGAAGAGATGGTGTGGCCTTTTTTTGTGCATGGAGACTTTCATGAGAAACCATTTCTCGTGTGAAATATGAGGTGCACAAAAGAGGATAAGCTGGCGTATGGTTATTTGGTTATCCATTCAAATTTAAAACCCCTTTGAATTTGGATGGGTAACAAACCAAGTTAATCCAAATAATTGGTGCACAGAAATATGGGCATGAGAGAGCTTTGCGTGGGAGAAAATTCACAAAAAAATTTCTTCTCGTGAATTCAAATGGGCGCAAGGAAGTTGGGTGGCGCAGGGAATTTTAAAACAAGATGGTTTGATTCAAATTAAACCAACCTAATTAAAATAGGTTAAGCACAATTAGACCAGATTAAACCCAACACAATTAGGCTTAATTAGGCTCAATAAAATCCTAATCAAATCAGGAATTAACTAAGCCTAACCCCTGATCAAATCAGGGACTAAACCACCTTAGCGATTAGATCAACACTTAACCTAATCGGGTCAATCCAAACTGAATCCAATTCAATTGGACTTGGTCTAAAAATAATTACTCAATCAAATTGAGTTAATTAGCGATCAAATCATTAATTAAATCTCTCATAAATATTGAGTCCAAATTTGATGGATAATTAGGCATCAGAGACCATCGATATGAAACCCTGATCAAAGAGTTCAAATTTCAAATTCAAAATTTGAAATTCAAAATTTTGACCCCGGTACCCAAAATGTGTGGAACTCATGATCAGAGAATCCTAATTCTCAATCATAGAGTCTCAGATACATAAGACTCATAATCAGCCATCAGATCAGAAAGGAACCTCTAATGTGTGTGACCCCATAGGTTCGAACCTAAGCCGGTAGCACAGGAACCAATTCCTGTACTAATCGAAGTGACCATCTAACGATGGTACCCGATGACCGGATAGGTTGAATAGTCGCAATCGTAATATTTAGAACCTACGTGAATATGGTTACCGTATAATTCATCCTTTTTGATCCCTATGTTTAGGACGACTCAGGGTTAAACTGTCAACCCTGATGAGATCATCCGAATTGTGCTCAACTCAATTAGTCCTGTGACTCCTCACTAGGACTACCCTGGCCAAAGTTTTGCTAAATTGAAATACGACTGTACACAGCTCCTAAACTGGAGTGGTCAATCCCATCTTGACATACGCACCAAGTCAAGTACTTGACTACACCCAGCAGCCTTCCTTCACTGAATTAGAAATTCAGGTAGTACAGTGCCTAAGTGCAGTGAGTTGTTTGCAAGTCACCGTGGCAGTCTCAGGTCGGAGGGACATTTATACCCATATCCCATCGGAGCAAATCTTGACAGCAGAAATAGCTCCGGAGTCGATCACGTTCAGTGCAGATGTACCATTACATCTCACCTGTATGTCATACCAGTGTCTCCACACTCCTTGGTTATGAGGACAACCAACCCATATGGCACACAACGACCTATGCTCGATAAATATTGTCGTCCTTAGTAACAACGTATCATTTGGTCGCGAACAGGTTTAAGGACTAAGGACTTCACCACAACACAGGAGTTCATTAGAAGATGAAATATTTATGATGAAAAAATATTCAAATAACTTTTATTTATTTATAATTTATGTACTAATACAAAAGGAGCACAACTGTCAACAGACTGACGATTGGCTTTGGGACCTATTCCCAACACTATTCAGTCTGAGCCGATCCACAGACTTTCTCTTCCACCTTGAAGTCTAGTAGGATTTTTTATCCTTCTGAGAGGTACTTAGGTATCATTTTAGAGGATGCAGAGAAAATATTCCTCACAAAAAATAAGGTACATGGACCTTACCCTAAGAGCTACAATGAGGTGATATCATATATCGACTCTGAGAAATGGTTAGAGATAATGAAGTCAGAAACTGACTCGATGCATTCAAACTTGGTTTGGACCTTGATAAATCCACCTGAAGGTATTATATCTATTGAGTGTAAATAGATTTTCAATAGAAAGATAGATGAAAATAGAAAGGTAGAGACCTTTAAGGCTAGACTCGTGGCGCAAGGGTATAACCAGCATGAAGGTATTGACTATCAAAAAATCTTCTCGTTTGTAGCCATGCTTAAGTCCATCTGCACACTGCTTGCCGTTGCAACTTATTTCGACCATGAAATATGGCAAATGGATGTGAAAATGATATTCTTGAATGGATATCTTGAGGAAGATATCTATATGGAACAGTTGCTTGGTTTCACTTCTAGTGATGATGATCACAAGATTTGCAAACTGCAAAGGTCCATTTATGGACTAAAATAAGCATTTTGGAGTTGAAATGCTTAGTTCAATGATGTAATCAAATCGTTTGATTTCATCAAGAATAAGAAGTCATGTGTATTCAAAAAGATCAGTGAGAGTGCTATTACATTTTTCATATTGTATGCGGATGACATCCTTCTAGTTGGAAATGATATTCCCATATTGACCTTAGTCAAGATTTGGTTGTCTAAAGAGTTTTCTATAAAAGATCTAGGAGAGACATCCTTTATTTTGAGGATAAAGGTCTATAAAGATAGATCTAGGAGGATGCTGGGACTGTCATAGAAGATGTATATTGAAGAGGTGCTAAAAAAGTTCAGCATGAAAAACTCTAAGAGGAGTTTAGTACCCTTCAGACATGGCATTTATCTCTCCAAAAAGAAGTACCCCAACACACAGGAAGAAATTAAACATATGGGCAAGATCCTTTATACTTCAGCTATAGGGAGCCTTATGTACACCATGCTTTATACATGACTTGTATCACTTATGTTGTGAGTGTCACAAGTAGATATCAGTCGAATCCATATCAAGAACACTGAACTTCTGTGAAATGTATCCTTAAGTACTTGAGCAGGACTAAGGATATATTTTTGATCTTTGAAAATGAAGAACTCAAAGTGTAAGGATATACAGATTCATACTTCATGTCTAATATCGATGTTCGAAAGTCGACATTGAGAAGTATTTTTTTGTGCAATAGTGATGCTGTCAGCTAGAAGAATTTCAAGCAGACTGTGATTGCAGACTCCACCATGGAAGCAGAATACATTGCCGCATCAGAGGCTGTGACGGAGGCATTCTGATTCAAAAAATTTATTACAGAAGTTGAAGTGATGCCATCAGATGCCATCCCTCTCTACTACAATAACAATGGTGCCATAGCCCTTACCAAGGAGTAGAGATCTTACCAAAAATCTAAGCACATCGAATGGTGGTTCCACCTTATCTGTGATTGCCTTGAGAAAAGATACATCGAGGTCAAAAGAGTCGACACCACGGACAACATGGCTGACCCACTAATGAAGCAATTGAGCCAGCAAAAGACTAAAAGCTCACCTTAAGAAGATGGAATTTAGATTTATAACTAATTAGCTTTAGGTCAAGTGGAAGTTGGTTAGATGTATGCCCTAGAAATCAGATTGGCTGACACTTATAAAACACTTCGAAAGGCATAATTTGTAATTTGACTTTGATATTAATAAAATTGGATTATTTTTATTCACATTATATTTAAAGTATCTGTGAATCATTTATTAAGTTAATGGGTAAGATAACATATATTCTCAAGAGTTAAAAATTTGAGAATGTCCTAATCTTAGTTAACTCATAAATTGCTCCTAATCATAGGATCATCATGGGGACAGTGATCGATCCGAAATATTGATGTATGATTACTTTCTTCAGATTGAGGAGTCTTGAATCTATGGTGTAGAGATACCGAAATGAAAGTATAAGTGCTTGTTAATAATAAGGGTACTGAGCATGATCAATCACGAACAGTCATAAAGATTTCTATCTTCTCATCAGTGACTTGTTCATAGCTGCAGTTGTGTGTCTAATTCTTTGACCTGAGATGTATCAACAATTAACCTTGAGGGTACTATAGTTTGACTACACCATAACTCGATCTTCTAGCCATACGGAGCTTTGAGGTGTATATTGACTATAGTATATTCATTGTAAGAATTAGATTGTACCAAGATGAGATCTATCGATCGTGGTAGAGAAGTAGTCCTATGTAGATCATGAGATTGAGTCCAAAAATCCATAGCCATAGCAATATGAAAGATAGAAAAGAGTTTCTATTGAATTTCACATTGGACTCGAATCGATTGATTCTATCATATGATAGAGATGAAGTTTGACGAGTTGACTTTAACCTCGATTTTGTTGGGACTCATGATAAAAAAATCAAATCACACGATAACTACACTTAAAGGTTCTTTTTCAATTCTGATAGGTTGCCACTACATATTGCTAGATGTCATTAGTGGATTGTGGGACCAATTAAAATTTTTTGATAATTAATAATTCTAATTGGCTGAATTAGAAAGAGTTTTGATTCATCAAAAAAAATTTCGATGATGTTGCTGATAGAGATCACAATATATCCCATTACCATACAAAATTAAATTTATGGGGTTACACAATAAAGGACTTTAGTCTAGGATTGTTTAATTGGACTCAATTGGTCCAATTGGATCTAAGGTATTCATGCTAGCTCATGGATCTAAGGTATTCATGCTAGCACATGATTTGATCCAAATTTTTCCAGATTGAATTTTTCTATTGGATAAAGCTTAGCCTAATCTAATTGGACTCTTAATTGGCACCAAGAGTTGGTTCCGTTTAATCTTCTTCAGTTTGATTTGAATTTGATTCAAATTTTAACAGACACATACACATTTGAAAGTCAAATGGGCGCATGAGGATAGGATGAGAAAGAGGTTGTCGCCCTCTCTCATTTTTTTCATGTGTTTTCATTAAGAAGGGACACACGCCCCTTCTGGATGAGATCCAAGGGCATGCGCCCTTTGTGGATAAGGTGGAGTTGTTAGGAGGTTGGCCATTCAAGTTTTAAACAAAAGTTGTTTAGATAAAAGATCAAGATTGAATTTGAATTATTCAAATTTAAACTAGGTTGTTATGATAAGATAAGATCTAATTAAATTTAATTTGAATGGATTAATCTCTCAACACCCTATCTGATTTCTCATGTAATTGTTACATGAAGAAATATGAGATGAAACATTGGAGAAAAGGAAGGACTTCTACCCTTATTTTTCTACGTGAAGAAATAAGGGTCAACCCCCTTTGTGGTTTGGATAAGAGGGAGATAGGGTGGGATGCCCCATTTGAAATTAGATTTCAAATGGGTGCTGTCCCAAGTTGGTTAGGATTTGGGGTTTATAAAAACCCCCTTGTAAAGGGCTCAGGATTACTGATTCGATTGAGACCCCAAAACCTTGCTAGTTCTCCACCTCCTCCTCTCTTCCATATCCACATGCCTAGAGTAGGCTTCCTCCATATCTCACGCCCAAAGAAGTTGGGCTAATCCAGTGTGTGCTTGAAGGTGTTCAGGCACCGTCTAACTAAAGGAAGAAGAAGGTTGCATCCGACAATCCAAGTGATCAGATCATCATTGATCGAGAGCCTCAGATCCATCTTGAGAAGATGGATCAGATCTGAAGAAGGCATCTTAGATTGAGTCTCAATGGATATCTACAGAGATCGGACAAGTATGCGGCTCCACAGCGAACCTCGAAGATCACTTGATCATCGGATCATGATGATCATCTACCCGATCAAGGTAATGAGTTGTTCCAATCTATTTTATTCATACTGAATTTTGACTAACGATCTGTATTTTTAATCTATGTTTTAGGTATCGGGTCGAGAAAATTTTTGAATTCTACTGTTGCAATCTGATCGACAACCTTCGACCCGAACCACATAAGCAGTCCAATGACCACATAGGTCAACAACAAAGAATAGAAAAGAAAAGAGTAATACTAGATCGTTGGCCATGCTATGCTTTATTTGAACTTCTCTTTTCTCTCGACCATATGAGCCATCATCTTTGTTAGTCCATCTCAGGGAATCATCCATCATCTCCGAGGACTTTTTTTGTCAATTATTGTGGAAGACAATGTGGTTACCATCATTCCCTTCCCTTTTATTATTGATCCTCTTCTTCTTTTCTTCTTCTTGGATAAGAGGTAAAAGAGGGAGTCCATTGATAAGATTCATGAGTTACTTTTGGTAGTTATCAGAGATTCAGCAAGGAATTATGGTCGATTTGCCTTTCTTTCCTCTTTTTATGCTTCATAGGTTATGATGGCGGAGGTGGTTGGTTCAGCCATATTTAGGTAGAAATATTAATGAGTAACTAGGAGAGAGATTCAGTGACAACCATGCAAGGAATCATGGAAAGGGGATGTGGGGGGTGGAGCTAGTTTGATCCAACTATATTTGAGCTAAGCTGCCCATGGAGGAGAGGTTTTGGAAGGATTTTGTAAGGAATCAATGAATGGGAGAGGTTAACATAGTTCAAGATATCAGGGAACAATAAAGATTTTTTTTTTTTTTTCGAAAGTTTAAGACTGAATTGACCAACTGGCTATACTCAACCTGCAGTCTTTGTTGACATGTGATGTAAACGTCACCATCGGTCAATGTTGGGATAAGTTTAAAAATATATGGTATAAATTTTCTGCAAACAAAAAGAACCATGCTTTCGAGATGTTTTGGTTATGCATCAAGTCATTTCAAGTTTAACAGTTTTTAATGGCATAATATAACATGAAAATTTGAGTGAGTTGATACAATGGAAGTGGTCTCCAAAATATATGATTTATTATTTATGCATCTTAGATCATCAGCATCAGATTCAATAAAATAAATTTTCACTTTGCAGCTCCACAGTTGAACTTGGTCATAGATGTAGATTTAAAGGTTTGGTGCATTATTTTTAAATAAAACTCATTTATACTGAAAAACAAAATTCGATAATTATAAATTAGTATATATAATTATGTATACATATGAATAAATATTTATACATATTTATTTATATTTTGAACTGAAAAAAAGCTGCTTCCAAACAATTTATTCATTCAACATTCTTCACAATATATTTAATGCTTTTCTAAGTTTTGATTTCCTTCATCATCTTATTGTTAAGATGATGGAATCCTAGAGATCATCAAAGTATTTGCAGTGTAATTTTATGATCTTCACTGAAGATGTTTTTACATAAATAGGTATGCATGTAGGGTTAAGATATTTATATCTTCCCATATTGATGATTCTAAAGTTGATTTTTGTCTTCTCGAGTGAGACGATGAGGCTATGAAGTGCACGCCCCTTTGAGAATTAGTGTCCTTAACCACTTCAATCCACATGCTCTATCTTCCAAGCCTTTGCTGGGCCTTGAATCTCTAGCAACCACAGACCAAGGAGATCACTACTATAAGATCTTTATTGTAGAACAAGCCTTTTTGTTTATCTCCCTCAGAGAAGAAAATCTCTAGCCTCTTTGCATCGCTCTCTCTTTTTAGCTTAACATGAAACCCTAGGATATGTTTTTTTAAAGGGGGAGGTGCCAGGGTTTCTCTCTTGGGTGCCTCCACTAGGGCTCCCAGAATCCTGGGTGGACTCTACTATAGAGGGGGACCAGCCAACCCTTGGGTATTGGTCCATTCTAGATTTTGCACTCTAACATAGTGTGCCACACGATGGCCCTAGCAGTGGGTAGCCACTTTTCTAGTTGGCTGCCCCCACTTGGATCCAAGCCAAGAAGGTGTTAGGGTTTAGCTTCAATTTAATCTTGCTTGACCTAGCATAGCCTAAACCTTTCCTTAGACTATTTCTTTTGCCTAACCTCTTCTCCAATTTCTTGATCAATATTTGAGAGAATAATTAACTAGAATCTTACTGCAATATATCTAAATATAGATAGCACATACTAGATGCACTACTAGGATATGTTAACTCAATTTCCCACTCACTAGTGACCTGCTCCTTCAAGTCTACGCTAGTTACACATAAACAACATGGTTTAGCATGGGATGTGGTATCCATATTGTATTACTAAACCTAAGGTTCACCAACTTGTTCTTGGATTCCATACCAATACCATGTTGGTAAAATGTCAATACACTTGGTATAGAGGTTGGTTTGACGTATCGAGCGGCAAGAGTCAATACACTATCATGCAAGTCTTGATTTGGTACCAGTGGAGTATGATATGTCTGATATAGGATGATACACACTAGTATGGTGAACCTTGATTAAACTTCTAGTGAATAGGATGAAACAAGTTTATCTCACTATTCCTGCATAAGCTTTATACTACAATTTAGTCTCTCATTATTTTAGTGTCCTTGCATGACCATTGATTACTGTTGTTGGTGCAAAAATCCGCCTGCGTCGGAGAAGCTGGAGTCGAGAGAGTCGCAGTCGCCGCCGGGACCTGCAAAAGAAGTCTAAACCGGAGTTGAGGTTGCTTCGGCAAGATCCTCCGATGCTCAAGTCAGTTCTCTGCCTCAACAAGAATGGAGTGCTCGAACGGAAATTTTAGCAGAGTTTTTGGGAGAGAAATTAGAGCTTAGAGAATAACGTATCTGGGGTCCCCCTTTTATAGGTGGAGGGGGCAACAGATTGATGGCGACGTTTGTAACCGCCTAGTAATGGGCCGCACGGGGCCAGAAGGGATTTATTATGAAGAATAATGGGGTGGAGTCGTGGCTGTTACCATGGCTCGCCACGTGGAGTCTGTTGCGGAGAATGGAGTGGCATCCGTTGTCGCGACTCGCATGGGAGTGGTGGATCCGCGCAGAATCCGTCGCAGGAGGTGGAGCAGAATCGTGGCCATTACTGCAGCCTGCCAGGGAGTGATGGAGCCGCGCAGAATCCATCGCAGGAGGTGGAGCAGAATCGTGGCCGTTACTGCGGCCTGCTAGGAGTCCAGGTCTGTCGGTCAAAGTTCGGTTGAGGTGCCTGGCGGAGAGAGGTAGCTGTCCCTCTGAAAGGAGCTCGGATGCTGCAAATCCTGTTGGGTGCCTTGGGCGCTAAGGTGGTAGGCGAGGATTACTTGTTGTAGGAGCTTAGTCAGAGGCTTTCCGCAGACGCAGTCCGGTTTCTTACAGACTTCGGCAGAGGGCTGACCGACGGTGGATGTTGGATGGCGCTGGGGAGGTTCGTCCACAACGGAAGCTCGGACGAAGGCTTACGGTGGGAATCTGGCACGGCCCGCTCGTGGTAGAAACTTTAAGTAGATCGTTATGTAGTGGAAGCTCGGAGTGGGTCGCTTGTGGTAGGAGCTCGGAGTTCGGCCCTCGTAGGAGTTCGGGGTGAGGTCCGCCTGCAGCTGAAGTTGGGGACGAAGTCCAGCTCCCGTAGGAGTCCGGATGAAGTCTACCTGCATTTGGAGTCGAGGATGGAATTCGGCTCCCGTAGGAGTCCGGATGAAGTCTTACCGCAGATGAAGTCGGGGATGAAGTCCGGCCCCCGTAGGAGTCCGGACGAAATCTACCTGCAATTCGAGTCGGGGACAGAATTCGGCTCCCGTAGGAGTCCGAATGAAGTCTACCTGCATTTGGAGTCGGGGACGGAAATTGACTCCCGTAGGAGTCCGGATGAAGTCTTACCGCAGTTGAAGTCGGGGACGAAGTCCGACTCCCGTAGGAGTCCAGACAAAGTCTACCTGCAATTGGAGTCGGGGACGAAATCCGGCTCTCGTAGGAGTCCGAATGAAGTCTACCTGCATTTGGAGTCGGGGATGGAATCCGGCTCCCGTAGGAGTCCGGATGAAGTCTTACCGCAGTTGAAGTCGGAGACGAAGTCCGGCTCCCATAGGAGTCCGGACGAAGTCTACCTGCAATTGGAGTTGGGGACGGAATCCGGCTCCCGTAGGAGTCCGGATGAAGTCTACCTGCATTTGGAGTCGGGGATGGAATCCAGCTCCCGTAGGAGTCCGGATGAAGTCTTACCGCAGTTGAAGTCGGGGACGAAGTCCGGCTCCCGTAGGAGTCCGGATGAAGTCTACCTGCAATTGGAGTCGGGGACAGAATCCGGCTCCCGTAGGAGTCCAGATGAAGTCTACCTGCATTTGGAGTCGGGGATGGAATCCGGCTCCCATAGGAGTCCGGATGAAGTCTTACCGTAGTTGAAGTCGGGGATGAAGTCCGGCTCCCGTAGGAGTCCAGACGAAGTCTACCTGCAATTAGAGTCGGGGATGGAATTTGGCTCCCGTAGGAGTCCGGATGAAGTCTACCTGCATTTGAAGTCGGAGACGGAATCCGGCTCCCGTAGGAGTCCGGATGAAGTCTTATCGTAGTTGAAGTCGGGGACGAAGTCCAGCTCCCGTAGGAGTCCGGACGAAGTCTACCTGCAATTGAAGTCAGAGGTCCGGCTCCCGTAGGAGTCCGGATGAAGTCTACCTGCAATTGGAGTCAGGGGCGAAGTCCGGCTCCCGTAGGAGTCCGGATGAAGTCTAGAAGGTGGTCGATCATCGTGGAGGCTTGGGTGGAGTCCGTCTGCCGTGAAGAATCCGGTCGACGCTGGAGGGGACTTATCCATTGGCAAAACTTGGGAGTGTTGCGGAGGCTCGGCCGCCAGAGGGGTTCGGAGAGATGTAGCCGAAGGTCGGAAGTCGGTAGAATCTCCGGAGGGTCACTCCTGTCACGAACTTCGATTGGAGGGTATTTTATACCCAACACCAGTCCCCCTACTTCTATGTTCGAGTTTCGAATGAAGGAAGTACAGAAAAATTTTCACAGCCGAAGTTGTCCCCTTGAATCCCGTGCACGATCGCCCTCGGATATCCTGGCATTTAATGCACGCATGCTGGAGTCTTTTCAAATCGGGGTGATCCGAAGGGACCTTTCGAAATTCCCACTGGTGCGTTGGCTCAGGTACGGTGCAGTAATGGCTCCGTCAGCTGTCAGCCACTTTTAGCCGCCTGCGGTGGCGAGTGGGACACGTGGCGAGCGTGGGTCGGCCTGGGGAGATCCACGATCATTATAGCGTCAGATCCCAGGATCTATTTAAACCCGCCTTTCCGCCTTCAGGAGCCTCATTCTGCCTGAGAGTTCTGTCGGTGTCTGCCTTCTCCCTGAGAGCTCTGACCATCTTTGGCGTCTACCTTGGCCCCAAGCATTCTTCGAGTCATCCCTGTCCTCACCCCTTTGCATCCTTCGGAGCGATCTAGGTTAGTCCCGAAACTTTCGTTTCTCTTCTTGCCATTTAGATGCCCTTTCTCCTCCATTTTTCTTCTGTCGCATTCCTCTAGTTTGGTCCCTCGCAAACCTTTCGCCTCTTGTCCCGCCTAATTTCTCCAAGATTTTTAGGGTCTTTGTTTGAAATATCCTCCGGTGCCTCTGCCTCTAGTGGTTCCAGGAGTTCGTCCACCTCAGCCCCCCAGAACCCCCACACTGTAGACGAACCCACATCTAGGGCTGGGCCTTGCCCGATTTTTGCATCGAGTGCCAGTCCTTGTTCTCTGACTCTGGATGAACTTCTACTGATAAGGGTTCGGTATGGAGTTCCTCCGGAGTATGATCTGGAGCTTCCTGGTCCCTCCGACCGGGCTAGCACCCCCCCACCTGGCCATTTCTGCCTATATCAGGAGGCCTTCCGCGTCGGACTCCGGCTTCCGCTTCCATCCTTCGTCGTCGTCCTCTTCTGATTTTTAGATATTTCTTTAGCTTCAGTTGCGTCGAACTCCTTTAGGTTTTTGATAGGGTTCCTCTCCCTTTGCCATGTAGTTGAAGTTCAGCCGTCTCTTTCCTTGTTTAGGTATTTTTATACCTTCAAGCGTCACCCCTCGGCAAAGGACTGGTGGTATTTCTCTTCCTAGTTTGGCAAGAAGGGGTTGCTGAAAGGTGCTCCCTCTTCAATCCACAACTAGAAGGGAAAGTACCATTTTGTCCACTGCCCGACCTTGAGGCTGGGACTGCCTCTTTGGGGCTCCCTGAGGGACTCTGTCCGTCGGGCTCCTAGCCTGGGGGAGGACGACCTTCAGGCTACCCGGAGGCTTCTTGGTTATTCGGCTCCTTCCCTTCCCAATCTTCTGAAGGAGCAATTTTTGTTCAACATCGACTTGAGTCCCCTGGATCCTGCGAGTATCCCATCTTTCCTTTCCTCTTCTTTTCTCCTGCTCTCCTTTTTTTTTTTTTTGCGTGCCACTTCTTCCTTTTTTACCCCATCACTGATCTTTTTCTCTCTCTTTTTTTTTTTTTAGGAATGGATGCCAAAATAGCACAGATGCTCACCAGGGGTCTCAAGGCCCACAAAAGAAAAGGCGTCGCAACCTCCGAACTGGCAAAGAAAGCCAGAACGGGGGAGACGAGCTCGGCCACACCTGCCCAGGCGGCCCCCGTGGTCGACGTTCCTTCAGACGTCGAACTTCCGGCTCCTCGGGCCTCTTCAAGGAGTTCCCCTGCTGAGGTTCCCGCTTCGAGGGTTCGCTTCGAGAAGGTTCCAAGGGTCGAGAGGGGGAGGAGAAGGAAGTCGGTGGCCCGCAGGGTGAGTAGCCGTCGAGCCACCATCGAAGAGTCCCTTGGTTCTGAAGGAGAGCCGGGGGAGAATTCCTTTAATGATAGGGACCTGATAAAGCGACTGATCAATGGCTGCATCCTGCCCGAAGTCGTCCAGAGGATCGATCGCGCCGATCCCAAACAGCGGGTTTGGGACTCCCTAGGGTCCTTTCTCGAGGTAAACGGATTCACCTCCCTCTTTTCTTTCGCACCTTTGTTTAATTAATTCTCCAACTCTTATTCCTACCTCCTAGCCGTCCTTACAGATCGGGCACCAGCTCCTCACTAATATTGAGGCGACGAACCGGGTGAGAAGGGATGCCATCCAGGCTGTTGCCCAGCTACGCAACCCAAGAGGGGGGGTGAATTGGGTTTCTAAAAATTTTGAACTTAACTAATGGCTTATGAAAAAAGTTTGTCAATAGCTAAATGAATGAGGAGAAAAACCTTAATTCAAGATTAATTGCCAAAAGCAAGAATCCAAGAAAATAATGAAGAGTTAAAGAGAAGCAATTATGCACACCATAAACAAAAGGATTTATAGTGGTTCGGTGCCAACCTTGCACCTACATCCACTCCCCAAGCTCCTACTTGGAAATTCCAATCCACTAAACTTGTATTCAGCCCGAATACAAACGTCAGAAACTCCGACACTAGCTATCCCAAGCTAGTCCATTTATTTTTTGGGTACAAGCCAACCCAATACACTCTGATTCTAAGTTCGGATCAACCTTCCCTTGTTTTGGAACCCCTCCAAAACAAAAACAATCACTCAAACTGAGTAAAACAATTTATAGCATAAATAAGTACAAGAAAAGCTCCTTTAATGAGCGAATATAACTTTAAATATACTTTACTCAAGAGAAGAAGCCCCTTTTTGGATTTCCTCAAGGTGGATGGAGAATTGATTGAGCGCTTGAGGAGTTGGTGAGCTTGGATTGATGGCTTCTTGAAAGCTTTAAATGAGCTCTTGATTAGGGCTGAAAAGTTGGCTTGAGAAACCCTTTTTCAAATTTTCTCTTTTGAATGCTCTTGAATGCTCTCTTGAATGCTCTTCTTTTTTCTTTTTAATCTCTTGCTTTCTTCCTTTCTTGTTTCCCACCTTTTGAATCCTTTTATAGCTTTAAGAAATAGAGGAAAATATTTTAGGCTGAAAAAGAGCCGTTAGACCACATTAAATGAGTATTAAAAGTACTTAAAACGGGTTAAAAACTAGCCATTGTGAAAAAATCCCATCACAGGGGTCGACTCATGAGTCGACTCATGCCTCAGGGGTCGACTCATGAGTCGACCTCTGTTGAAGAAACCAGAAAATAGGGTTCTGTAATTTTTGGCCTAAAACTGCAAGGGTCGACTCATGAGTCGACTCATGCCTTGAGGGTCGACTCATGAGTCGACTCACAGGTTGTGCCAAGCCAAAAATTCTGCGTGCCAAACTGCTCATTGTGCCATGAGCTGACTCATGGGTCGACTCATGGATTTCAAATATGCATAACTTCCAAAATACAAGTCCAAAAATAATGAAATTTTCGCCAATAGATCACAAATCTTTTGTTCTGTCATTTAATACTTTCAATTCAGGGTTTTGATAAAATTATGATTTTGCCCCTGAAGAGCACAAAGACTTTTCCAAATAAAAAATATTGGTACCCCTTCAACTGCTTTGTAATCATCAAAATCAATCTAGGGAGCAACAATCTTTCCCTTTTTGATGATGATAAAACACTTGAATAAAAGCATTTATGTGAATCATTAATTTCAAAAGGATGCATTATAAGTGCATTTGCTTGAAAAGAAGATTGATTCTTTTGGCATGTGATACAAATGGTCATATGCATAAATAGTTTGGCCATTTGCTTAAAGATTTGAAAATTTGCTCATTGGATTATGTGATTTTGGTGTTAGAGTAGAAAATTTATTTTTGTTATCAGAGCAAGTTGTATCTTGAAAATTTGCTCATTCTCATTTGATTATTTAGTTTTAGTATCAGAGCAAAAATAATTAAGTGTACCAATGCATGTCTAAGAATTAATTATAAAGTATATCAGAGCATGTCAACTTTAAGATGTATAGAGCAAGTTTAAATTTTAAAGCATATCAGAGCATGTTTAAAGAAGTAATTTTAAAGGTTGCTTATTTGCATTGTACTTAGCAATTTACTCATTATATTTTTAAGTTATTTAATAATTTTACTTTTGATATTGTTCTTTAATTTCTCCCCAATTCATTCATTTTATTTTCAAGGCTTTTAATAATTTATAATTTTTGCTTTTGATATGTTTCTTTTTCTTTATAATTTCTGATATGTTTCTTTTTCTTTATAATTTCTAATAATTTATAATTTTGCTTTTGATGGGTTTCTTTTTCTTTAATTTCTCTCTCTTTTTGACATCATCAAACATTGTTAACTCCCCCTCTTTTTCTGAATACATTTTCTCTTTAGTGTTTCTTCAAACTTCTAGTGCTAATCATTAATGTTTGCTCCCCCTGAATACAGCAAACATTAACCAAAATATGCTATAGATTATCATAGATATGAATCATCAAAAAAGAGAAGTTGTTTCAACAAAGAGAAGATATATAACCAAAAGATGATTGACATCATTACAAAGAGTAGATATATAAGTAAAAGATGATTAAAAGCATAGTTGTTTCAATACATATTTCATATCATAAAAGTCAGCTAGCTAATGTCATTACATGGCCCAAAAATACAGATCCTAGAAAGAACAGGAGACTAACACCTAGGATCTACTAAAGCTCATGACTGGATGGATCGGAGTCATCAGAGATAGGGTGAGGAGATGATAGATCTCGACCAAGAGTACGTCCTCTACCCCTTTTGCCTCTGTCACGAGCAGGTGAGCGAGATGAACTAGGAGGCTGAGAACGTTGAGAGGCCAAGGACTGGACTGAAAGAGTGAGTCTAATGGAATCAAGAACGTTCAGTGCTCTCGAAACAGACTGAAGCAGAGTAGTGAACTGAGTAGATGCATGCTCACTCGAGCCTCTGATCTCTCTCCTCAATAACTCATAACCACCCTCCAATGCACCTCTGAGCCTGCCAGCCTCTGCAGTAAGGTCTGTGACCTCAATAGATCTCTCCTGTGGCTGAGGATGGGCCAAAGCTAAGACTTGCCCCTGCAAGTCAAGAACTCTCCCAGTCAGTCTCCAAATGCTATCCTCTAGCTGCTGAATCTGAATAGACTGATCTGAGATCAACTGAAATACAGTGGAGATATGGAGAATCAAGGTCTGATCAGATGAATCTAATGAAGTGGACCCTGGTGTAAATGTAGAAGTGCTCCACTGTCGAGAAAGCAAGGAAGCCACACGCTGAGAAATCAGCTCGATCTGATCATCAGCTAATCTGAACTCTGGAGGAGGTGCTCTGCTCTCTGGCTGATGTACTGGTGTGTGCCTCCTGGTGAACTCTGAAGGGCCAGCCTCTGGGTCTGGAACGAACTGGATATCTGGAGATGCTGCCCTGAAGTCATGGAGAGGAGATGAGGGACCTTCTTCTTCAGCTCTGTCTTCTACTCTGTCCTCAGCTCTCTCCTCAGAACCCTTGATCCAACCACCATCAGTTTTAGTAAATCTCATGCGGTGCAGAGTGTGTTGGTTGATGGTGTCTACGTGAGAAAGCTTAGCAGATGCCTCCCCCTCAAAACTGACTCCAAACCTCCTGAAAACTAGTGTAAGGGCCATACCAAAAGGCAGATATACCTTGGATCTGTTCAGTGTCTCTCTCATGGCCTCAATCATTAAAGCAGGGAGGTTTAATGGGGTTTGAGTGATCACATGAAACATTATACAAATATCTCTGCCAGAAAGGAGGTCATGCCTACCACTCCTAGGGAAGAAGAGCTTTGTCACTAATTGATGTAAGATCCTCATTTCAATTGATAAAATTTTGGCTTCCAATTTATTCAAACTTCCCGAGTAGGTTCCTCTTAGAATTACACTGATCCCCTCTTCCTTCACTGGGAGTTCCATGTAGAATATCCCTCACAGGGCAAGTGAAGTATCTCTCCCAAAATAATAGGATCCAAACAAATATCAACTCCCTTAACTGTAGAAGTCACTGGTCCATTGCCATAATGCAGATTTTGATAAAATTCTCTAACCAGGTCTACAAAAGTAACTTCCTTGAGAGAGCAGTAAAAACCCCAACCCTGGTTTTTTATTTTTGTTCCAAAGGTGAAACCTTCTTTTTCAAAGAATCTAAAATTCACATTCTTTTCGGTTTCAACCTTCCTATCAGATAAAGGGATTTTGCTAGGGCTAAGGGGAGACTGAGAGGGACCTTGAGCTGACACAGAAGCCGGAATGGGAGCAGTGGAGGACTGAGCAGCTTGCCTTTTTCTGCGGATATTTTCTTCCAGCTCACGGATCGATTTTCTTCTCTGAGGGAGCTTCATCTTTGGAGCCATTCTCACCACAACAGCAGGCAGGGAGACTCGGAGGATCAAGTGGATGAGTAGAAGAAGGGTTACAAAAGAATGGAGAGGGATTTTGACGGAGAGAAGAGGCAGTTTTGAGAAGAACGGTGGAGGCTAGGGCACGCTCCAACCGCTTCAATCAAAGGGGAAAGATGCAAAAATCTCCTTTCCCAGGCGGTGATTTGTGGTGGAGAGGAGAAGGGAAAAATATTCTTGAGCTAAATCCTTGGTTTTGGAGAGAATGAGGATGAGGATGACGGTTCTTGGAGGGAGGAAGACGAAGAGAATGAGTCGGCTCATGAACAGGCTTCAAGTTAAAAGGAAAGAGCCCGTGGGAAGTTGGCAATAATTTCAAATATGCCATAGGGTCGACCCTAGGGGGTCGACTCATGAAACTCAAAAATTCAAAAAAAATATGAATAAATTCCAAAAAAATTTAAAATTATGGGAGAAAGAATTTTGCTCAGTGACAAGTTGTGAGAATGATAATCTTGAGCTTTTAGGACTAAGAGAGATGATGGAAATTGAGTTCAAAGAAATTTTGACATCAAATCTTTGAAATTGGAGAGATATTTAGGCATAAGGATCAAGAATTCCTAGATTTCTCCTAATTTTACAGAATCTATCCTCACTAAGGGCCTTTGTAAAGATATCAGCTAATTGATTTTCAGTACAAACATATTCAAGAATTATATTTTTATTTTGAACATGTTCTCTTATAAAATGATGTTTTATTTCAATATGTTTGGACCTTGAGTGTTGAATTGGATTTTTAGATAGATTTATGGCACTTGTGTTGTCACATCTTATTGGTGTTTCATTAAGTTTGATTCCAAAGTCTTCAAGTTGTTGCTTAATCCACAAGATTTGAGCACAACAACTTCTGGCTGCAATATATTCGGCCTCAGCCGTAGACAGTGCTACCGAATTTTGTTTCTTGCTAAACCAGGAGATTAGGTTAACTCCAAGAAATTGGCAAGTTCCACTTGTGCTTTTTCTATCTAATCTACATCCAGCAAAATCAGCATCTGAATATCCTAATAAATCAATTAGTGAGTCTTTAGAGTACCATAACCCTAGAGTTTGAGTACCATTCAAGTATCTAAGGATTCTTTTAACAGCATTCAAATGAGATTCTTTAGGATTAGGCTGATATCTAGTACACAAACAAACACTAAACATGATATCAGGCCTACTTGCAGTTAAATATAATAGAGAGCCAATCATACCTCTATAGTATTTTAAGTCTACACATTTACCTTCATCATCCTTGTCAAGCTTACATGAGGGGCTCATGGGTGTGCCAATTGGTTTGGAGTTCTCCATTCCAAATCTTTTGAGTAGTTCCTTGGTGTACTTGCTTTGGGTGATGGAGATTCCCTCTTTTGTTTGTTTGATTTGGAGTCCGAGGAAGAAGGTAAGTTCTCCCATCATGCTCATCTCGAACTCCCCCTGCATGAGCTTAGCAAAGTCTTGACAAAGAGATTCATTAGTAGACCCAAAAATTATGTCATCAACATAGATTTGTATTACTAACATATCATTTTGATTTCTTTTAATAAAGAGGGTTGTATCTACATTACCTCTTGAAAAATAATTATTTAGTAAAAATTTGCTTAGCCTATCATACCAAGCTCTAGGTGCTTGTTTTAATCCATATAAAGCTTTATTTAATTTAAAAACATGATTAGGAAAAGCATGATTTTCAAATTTCGGGGGTTGTTCTACATAGACTTCTTCAGCAATATATCTATTTAAAAAAATACTTTTGACATCCATTTGAAATAATTTGAATTTCATAAAGCAAGCATATGCAAGTAGAAGTCTAATGGCTTCTAATCTAGCAACAGGTGCAAAGATCTCATCAAAATCAATTCCTTCTTCTTGATTATATCCTTTAGCAACCAATCTTGCTTTATTTCTAATTACATTACCATGTTCATCTAATTTGTTCCTAAAGACCCATTTTTTGTCAATTATTGAATAATTTTTAGGTCTTGATACTAAAGTCCAAACATTATTTCTTTCAAATTGATTAAGTTTCTCTTGCATTGCATTAATCCAATTATGATCATTTTCAGCTTCTTCAATAGTTTTTGGTTCAAGATGAGATACAAAAGCACAATGATTAAATACATCTCTAAGTGAAGAACGAGTTTTTACCCCATGCATAGGATCACCAATAATTAACTCCTTAGGATGATTGTGAACATACCTCCATTCTTTGGGTAGGTCATTTGTACCTTGAGGTTGTTCTTGAATTTCTTCACCTCTTTCATCTTGTTTGTCTTCTTGTTCCTCATCCTCTTGAGTTGTTGAATCTTTCAGAGTGATCTCCTTCATTCCTTCTATTAGAGGATCTGCATCATCAACACCCTCATTCTTCCTTGAAGGAAAATCGTTAGATTCATCAAAAACAACATGTATGGACTCCTTTACTACTAAAGTTCTTTTGTTAAAAACTCTAAAAGCTTTACTAGTGGAGGAGTAACCAAGAAAGATTGCTTCATCTGATTTTGCATCAAATTTACCAAGTCTTTCTTTACCATTATTTAGTACAAAACATCGGCAGCCAAAAACATAAAAATATGCAATATTCGGTTTTCTTTCTTTCCAAAGTTCATAGGGGTTTTTTTTAAAATTTGTCTAATCAAAGCACGATTTAAAATATAACACGCTGTGTTAATTGCTTCCGCCCAAAAATATCTTGGAAGGTTGCTTTCACAAAGCATGGTACGGGCCATTTCTTCTAAGGTTCTATTTTTCCTTTCAACTACCCCATTTTGTTGGGGTGTCCTAGGAGCAGAGAAGTTATGGCCAATTCCATTTTCATCACAAAAGTTTTCAAAGTCTTGATTTTCAAATTCAGTTCCATGATCGCTTCGAATATTTTGAATTGAAAATCCTTTTTCATTGGTGACTTTTCGGTAAAATTTAGTGAAAATATGAAAAGTTTTATCTTTGTGTGCTAAAAAAAAAATCCAAGTAAAACGAGAGTAATCATCTATAATTATAAAACCATATCATTTTTCTCCTAGACTAGTGGTTCTAGTTGGTCCAAATAAATCCATATGCAAAAGCTCTAAAGGTCTAGAAGTTGAAATAATATTTTTGGATTTAAATGAAACTCGTGTTTGTTTACCTAGTTGGCATGCATCACAAATTCTATCTTTTTCAAAATTCAGTTTAGGCAAGTCAAAAACTAATTCTTTCTTAATTAATTTTGAAAGAGAATGCATGCTAATGTGTGCAAGTCTACGATGCCAAAGCCAACTAGTCTCATTAACTTTAGCATTCAAGGATACTAGGCATTGCATGTTTATTTTGGCTAAATCATTTAAATCTACCATATAAACATTGCCATGTCTATGTCCAATAAATTTAATGCCATCGTTAATAGGACTAGTTACAATGCAAACAGATGATTCAAAAATAACTTTATACCCTTTATCACAAAATTGACTAATACTTAGTAAATTATGCTTTAAACCATTAACTAGCAAAACATTTTCAATGTATTTGGAGGGAGTGATACCAATGTTACCTATACCGATGATCTTTCCTTTGCCATTATCTCCAAAGGTGACCATCCCTCCATCCTTAGCATCAAGCGTGATGAATTGTGATTCATCACCAGTCATGTGTCTCGAGCATCCACTGTCAAGATACCATTTCATGTTTCCTCCTTGGGATGCTAGACACACCTGCAAGCAAAAGTCAAATTTTTGTTTTAGGTACCCAAGCTTTCTTGGATCCTTTTTGGTTAGTCATAATGGTTCCTTTTGGAACCCATATTTTCTTTATAGTTGAGTTTGCAGATTTGTTAAAGAGGCAAGTGTATGACTTATGTCCTACTCTACCACATTTGAAACAAGTAATATTGGTAGACTTGTTACTTAAAGAGTTTACATAAATATTTTTCAGATATTTTTGTTTCTTCAAGGGGTTATAGCCAAGTCCAGCCTTATCATATACGGCTTTTTGATTATCAAGAATCATATTGAGTTTGTTTGAACTTAAGGTGAACTTTTCTACTATTGATTTCAGCTTGGCAATTTTATTCTTTAAGCTTTGATTTTCTTGAAGCAAGGTGGATTTTTCAATTGAAAAGTTTTCAGCTTGTTTCAATAAGGATTGATTTTTTAATTTTAGCTCTTTGTTTTTCATCCCTAGTTTCTTTAATTCATCAACTAAGTCATAGAATGCTTCATGCAATTCTTCAAATGTAAAGTCACTAGGGGTTTCGAAAATTACCTCATTTTCGTGTGCCATAAGGCACAGGTTGGCTTGTTCGGTTGAGGTTTCCTCATCGGAGCTTGAGTCATCACTCGCACTCCATGTGGCCATCATGGCCTTCTTCTTGAACTTCTTGGGACCTTTCTTCAGTTGTGGACATTCGGATTTGAAGTGTCCCGGCTTCTTGCACTCGTAGCAGATAAGGGGTTGGTCTTTCTCTTTTTCTTTGCTTTGTTCTCTTTTTGTGAATGGCCTCTTCCTCATCCCCTGTTTCTTTTTCCTCAAAAATTTCTTGAATCTTCGGGTGATGAGAGCCATCTCTTCATCCTGTTCTTCATCTTCAGTGTCATCAGTTTTTTCATCAGGAGGAGCTGTGGATTTGAGGGCAATGGTTCTTTTCTTTTTGACTTCTTCCTCTTGATGTTGCTTCATGCTTAGCTCATGAGTCATCAAAGATCCAAGAAGCTCTTCTAGAGGTAGAGTGTTCAAGTCCTTGGCTTCTTGGATGGCAGTCACTTTGACTTTCCAAGTTCTTGGCAAGGACCTGAGAATCTTTCTTACAAGCTCACTGTTAGTATAGGACTTACCAAGACTCTTTAAACCATTAATGATATCAGTAAAACGAGTAAACATTACAGTTATGGACTCATCATGCTCCATTTCAAACAATTCATATTTATGCACAAGCATGTTTATTTTAGACTCTTTTACTTGATTGGTTCCCTCATGGGTTACTTCTAACCTATCCCATATTTTTTTAGCAGATGAACAAGTAGAAATACGATTAAATTCGTTTGCATCAAGAGCACAATAAAGTATATTCATTGCTTTAGCATTTAATTGGGCCATCTTCTTATCAACCTCATCCCATTCTTTCTCGGGTTTGGATGATTCCTCACCATCTATAATTTTAGTGGGTGTGTGAGGACTGTTCACTATGATACTCCACATATCATAGTCGAGTGCTTGAATGAATATTTTCATCCGAGCTTTCCAATCGGTGTAATTAGACCCATTGAAAAGTGGAGGTCGGTTGGTGGATTGCCCCTCGACAAGAGAAGTACCGACGTGGGTTGCCATAGATCTTTGGCTCTTTGATTGTTTAGATCAAAGACGGACTAGAGCACCGGGCTCTGATACCACTTGTTGCCCAGCTATGCAACCCAAGAGGGGGGGTGAATTGAGTTTCTAAAAATTTTGAACTTAACTAATGGCTTATGAAAAAAGTTTGTTAATAGCTAAATGAATGAGGAGAAAAATCTTAATTCAAGATTAATTGCCAAAAGCAAGAATCCAAGGAAATAATGAAGAGTTAAAGAGAAGCAATTATGCACACCACAAACAAAAAGATTTATAGTGGTTCGGTGCCAACCTTGCACCTACATCCACTCCCCAAGCTCCTACTTGGGAATTCCAATCCACTAAACTTGTATTCAGCCTGAATACAAACGTCGGAAACTCCGACACTAGCTATTCCAAGCTAGTCCACTTATTTTTCGGATACAAGCCAACCCAATACACTCCGATTCTAGGTTCGGATCAATCTTTCCTTATTTTGGAACCCCTCCAAAACAAAAACAATCACTCAAACTGAGTAAAACAATTTATAACACAAATAAGTACAAGAAAAGCTCCTTTAATGAGCGAATATAACTTTAAATACACTTCACTCAAGAGAAGAAGCTCCTTTTTGGATTTCCTCAAGGTGGATGGAGAATTGATTGAGCGCTTGAGGAGTTGGTGAGCTTGGATTGATGG
Organism: Elaeis guineensis; assembly: GCF_000442705.2. Classification (NCBI taxonomy): domain Eukaryota; kingdom Viridiplantae; phylum Streptophyta; class Magnoliopsida; order Arecales; family Arecaceae; genus Elaeis; species Elaeis guineensis. The sequence goes on along the minus strand of NC_025998.2, from coordinate 93,053,689 downwards.
CTTCTTGAAAGCTTTAAATGAGCTCTTGATTATGGCTGAAAAGTTGGCTTGAGAAACCCTTTTTCAAATTTTCTCTTTTGAATGCTCTCTTGAATGCTCTTCTTTTTTCTTTTTAATCTCTTGCTTTCTTCCTTTCTTGTTTCCCACCTTTTGAATCCTTTTATAGCTTTAAGAAATAGAGAAAAATATTCTAGGCTGAAAAAGAGCCGTTAGACCACATTAAATGAGCATTAAAAGCACTTAAAACGGGTTAAAAACTAGCCGTTGCGGAAAAATCCCGTCACAGGGGTCGACTCATGAGTCGACTCATGCCTCAGGGGTCGACTCATGAGTCGACCTCTGTTGAAGAAACCAGAAAATAGGGTTCTGTAATTTTTGGCCTAAAACTGCAGGGGTCGACTCATGAGTCGACTCATGCCTTGAGGGTCGACTCATGAGTCGACTCACAGGTTGTGCCAAGCCAAAAATTCTGCGTGCCAAACTGCTCATTGTGCCATGAGCTGACTCATATGTCGACTCATGGATTTCAAACATGCATAACTTCCAAAATACAAGTCCAAAAATAATAAAATTTTCGCCAATAGATCACAAATCTTTTGTTCTATCATTTAATACTTTCAATTCAGGGTTTTGGTAAAATTATGATTTTGCCCCTGAAGAGCACAAAGACTTTTCCAAATAAAAAATATTGGTACCCCTTCAACTGCTTTGTAATCATCAAAATCAATCTAGGGAGCAACACAGGCGGAGGAGAGTCGCCGGGCCAAAGTCGCCCGCTTCCAAGAAAAGGTTGCCGAGGTAGCCAACCTCCAAGAGGCCCTGGAGAAAGAAAAGCAGGCCCTGGAGAAAGAGAAGTAGACCTCGGAGGAGACGGTGAGGAAGGCGGAGGCCGAGGTTGCCAATTTGGCGGAGCAGATCCCGATCCTGGTTTCGGAGGCCAGGGTTCTGGCGGTGAAGGAGTTCAAGGTCTCTACGGAGATGAGGGATCTGAACGTCAAGTTCGGCCAAGAGGCCTTCATTAAAGGATTCGAGCTCTGCCAGGAGAAGGTGGTCCAAAAATTTCTCGAGCTCGACCTCAGCTTCTTGGGCGAGGCGTCTGAAGATGAAGCCGGTCCCTCTCCCACTGCTACTGCCACCGCAGCCCCCCTTCCGGGAACACCGAGCTCCCCAACCCCTACTTCAGAGGTCTGAGACCTCTGACCTTGTATCTTTCTTTTATTACAATTTTTCTGTTCCCTCTTGTCTTTAAGAAATATTCAATCAATAAAATCGGGTTTCTCCTTTTGGAGGGCTTCTCCACTCTGCTCCCCATCTTTTCTTTTTTTTTTTTTGTTTTGCTTTCTGCAATGAGATGCACCTTGACGCTTTTGTCTCCCGATAGCAGTGTCCTACCAAAGCGCTTCTCCTGCCATAGGGAATTCTGCTGAAGTCCATGATCCAACGTCTGAAGAAGAAAGTTCATCATTTGACAAAGAGGTCGAGGGAGATGGATGGCGAACTTCGCAGGTTGAGGGAGAGCCACTCTGAAGCCACCGCGGAGGCCACCCACTTTCGGAACCTCCATGTGAAGGGGATCATGGAGTACAGCCGGAGGAAAGCGAACTTCGAGAAGGAGCTCGAGGAACACAAGAAGCACGCCAGTGATCGATCCTAGGCTCAAGCTGCCAAGATCAGTTCTCTCAGAGTGGAGCTGTCGGCTGCATGGGAGAAGATTAGCCAGTTGGAAGGAAGCTCATCCCGGCTTCCTACTCAGGCCGACAGCGACCGAGAATGGTCGAAGAAGGTCTCCGACCTTCAACAGTAGCTCTAGGATACCGAGGTGAGCTATGACGCGTACCGGGCCGACTGATGCAAGCAGGTGGACAAATATAGAGGGAAGCTCAAGATGGCGGCCGACGAGGTTGCCCGCCTTCAAAGGCAGCTGGCTGAGGGAGCTCAGCTTGCTCCTGTGAGGGATCCTGACGAACTCCAATCCCTGAGAAGAACCGTTGAAGAGCTATCCGTCGCCCTTGGGGAGGGGAGGGCCGAATTGCAGCAATTGAAGATCCAGCTGGTATGCGAGCAGCAGGCAGTTAAGGACGCAGAGGCAAAATCTGAGGTCCTGAGAAAAAGGCGTCGAGAGGCGGAGAACGAAAGCCAGCAACTTCACCGAAGATACATGGAGATACTAATGAGAGAGAAGGAATTGGAAGAAGAAGTCAAAAGTTTAAGGCACTCCCTGACGAGGGTCGAAGCTGAAAGTTCGAGGTCGGAGGAAATCGGGCCCCCTTAGGGCTCTTTTTGTCCTTTATTCCTCTAAGTGTCTTCTTTTGCCGCTTGTCTGTTTATCGTCGCCGTTGTCGATGTCGTTATTTTTTTTTTTTTTCGATCTTCCAGGCTCTGTAACGCACATTTTGCTAATGAAATGAAAAGATCTTTGCTACCTTACCCATATGTCATGTTGAATTATCGTGCGTCGGACTTCTTTCATTTTTGTCCCGTGCGATGTCGATGTTGTTCGAAGATTCCTTGTTCATCTGTGTATTAGGTCGTCATTACCGAGTTTCTTGTGCTTTTGACTGGTTCGGCGTCGACGTCGCTTGGAGGTTCCTAGCCATCGCCGTGTCGATTTGCCTTTTGTTTGCGACTGTAGATCTTACTTTCTCTTCCTCCCTCTTCATAGAGACGAGGTCCTTTGTGCTTTTAGTGTAGTTCGGCCTCCGTTTTTCGTTGGGGGTAGCCCGTCGCTATTCCTTCACATTTCCCTCCTTCTTCTTCTCCCTTTTTTTTTTCTGAGTGAGGGTTTTTCCTCTGCTCTTGGTGGGGTCGTGGGGGTGCGAAGGGGTCACTGAGAAGGTTCCCTTCTTCCTATCCGGTCTTAAATGACCGAATCTCAATTGGTGTCAGGATGGGGTTCTTCTCCTATTTCTGATGTAATCGGTTTTAGCTCAGGTTAGGACGAGGTCCTCCTCTTATCGCTAACAGGGCTATGGGGGCACATATGGGCGTTGCGGGGCCTCTCCCCTCACCCGATCTAAGTGTAACCGGGCCTTCGACCTTGCTCAAGTTAGGGCGAGGGGCACATACGGGCATTGCAGGGCCTCTCCCCCCATCCGATCTAAGGGTAACTGGGCCTTCGACTTTGCTCAAGTTAGGACGAGGTTCTCCTCCTGTCCCTAACAGGGCTGTGGGGGCATATACGGGCGTTGCAGGGCCTCTCCCCCATCCGGTCTAAGGGTAACCGGGCCTTCGACTTTGCTCATGTTAGGGTGAGGTTCTCCTCCTGTCCCTAACATTGCTATGGGGGCGCATATGGGCGCTGCTTGGCCTCTCCCCCCATCCGATCTAAGGGTAACTGGGCCTTCGACTTTGCCCATGTTAGGGTTTGCTTTCGTTGTCCGAAGGGGTCGTCCCCTGTTGTTACAAATCCATACCAAAAAGAAAAGATGTGCAAGTCTGAAAGAAATCTTGATTTAAAGCGGGATCGTTCGCAATACATTTACAAGTTTTCAAACCCAAGGGCCATGGAAGGTCTGCTTCCTGTCAAGGTCCTCCAGAGATGGAGTTGATAATCTCAATTGGAGACTGATCTTCGAGCTGCTCTTCCCTCCTTGGCGGCTCAGATTGCGGCAGGGCCCTTGGCCGATCTTCTCTACCCTCAGGTCGGCACCGAATGAACCTGTCGAGCCGACCTCGACGGATGAGCTCCTCGATCTCGTCTCAGAGCTGAATGCATTCCTCCATGTCGTGGCCGTGGTCACGATGGTAGAGGCAGAACTTGTTGGGATTGCGCTTCCCGGGGTGCGTGCGCATCCTCTCTGGCCTTGGGAGCTGCTCTCTGACCTCCATCAACACCTGGGTTTTCGATGCGTTGAGGGGGCATAGCTGCGGAATCTTCCTGGGGGAGAGCCCCGCCGAGCCCGCCGCTCCGGGCTTCCCTGCCTGCGTGCTCGGGGAGGAGTCTGGACGCGCTTGTGCCCGAGAGGAGTTCGAGAACGTGGCCGAGCTTCTCTCGGCCCTTTTTCGACTACGGGCTTACTCGGGTCCCCCGCCTGCCGCTCTCTCGCAGTCTCTTCATCCTTCATTTTGAAGGCTTCCTCTGCTCGAGCGTACCCTTCGGCCCGAGCCAATAGATCAGCAAAATTCCTGGGGTACTTCTTTTCCAGGGAGAACAAAAGGTCGTTCTTCTGAAGACCGCCTTTTAGAGCGGCCATCGCTACTGACTGGTCCAAGTTCCGGACCTCCAGCGCGGCGACATTGAAGCGGTTGATGTAGGCCCGAATGGACTCTCCCTCTCTCTGCTTGATGTTGATGAGGGACTCCGAACCCTTCCGGGGACGTCGGCTGCTAACAAAATGGGCCACAAACTGATGGCTCATCTGATCAAAAGAAAAGATGGTACCCGACTTCAGCGTCGAGTACCAGTTTCTCATCGCTCCCTTCAAGGTGGATGGGAAAGCTCGGCATAGGATGGCGTTCGGCGTGCCATGAAGCAGCTCATTGTCCGAAAGGCCTCCAGGTGATCAATTGGGTCCAAAGTTCCATCGTAGCTTTCGAATTGGGGGAGCTTGAAGTTTGATGGGATCGGTTCCTGCATGATCATTTGAGAAAAGGGAGGGTCAGTACAAATGTCCTCACCATTAGCGGGGGGAGCATGACGGAGTTCTTCGATTCGCCGGTTCATCTCCTGGAGCCTCCGGTTTAGGAAATCCTCTCGACTACGAGTCTCGAGGGTCTTCTGGCAGAATGGAGGTAGAGACCTTTCAAAGGTGGAATCGTGATCCGAAAGAGGGCTCTCCACCCTCGGATTCGTCTTTCCAGAAAAGACGAGACGACTGGCCCAAGTGGCCCGACCTACCGTCAGATTTTGAAGTTCTGACGATACTCTCTCCAGCCGCACTGACGCCTGTGGCTGTTGCTGCTGCTGCATGGCCTACACTGCTTCAGCGAGGCCTCTGACCTGCTGGGCCAGTAAGTCAAATTGTTCCACGCCAACTGTCGTAGCCGGAGGAGGGGGAGGAGGCTGGAAAACTAGAGGTGAGGTCGGAGCCTGAGATCTGGCCGCGGAGGTCGTGGATTGCCGCGTGGATGCTCTGCGAGGAGGCATCGGGCGAAGACCTAGTGGGGGAAAGAGGAGTGGTCGTCGGAAAAGATGACCGGAGGCGGTCCCGTTGAGCGCTCCTTTAAGAACAAGGATACTGCGAAGACACAGGCCCTCCTTCTAGCGTCAATCCTGTTGGTATAAAAATTCGCCTGCGTCGGAGAAGCTGGAGTCGAGGGAGTCGCGGTCGCCGCTGGACCTGCAAAAGAAGTCTAAGTCGGAGTTGGGGTTGCTCCGGCAAGACCCTCCGACGCTCAAGTCAGTTCTCTGTCTCAACAAAAATGGAGTGCTCGAACGAAAATTTTAGCAGAGTTTTTGGGAGAGAAATTAGAGCTTAGAGAATAACGTATCTGGAGTCTCCCTTTTATAGGCGGAGGGGGCAACGGATTGATGGTGATGTTTGTAACCACCTAGTAATGGGCCGCACGGGGACAGAAGGGATTTATTATGAAGAATAATGGGGTGGAGTCGTGGCTGTTACCATGGCTCGCAACGTGGAGTCTGTTGCGGAGAGTGGAGCGGCTCCGTTGTCGTGACTCGCCTGGGAGTGGTGGAGCCGCGCAGAATCTGTCGCAGGAGGTGGAGCAGAATCGTGGCCGTTACTGCAGCCTGCCAGGGAGTGATGGAGCCGTGCAGAATCCGTCGCAGGAGGTGGAGCAGAATCGTGGCCGTTACTGCGGCCTGCCAGGGAGTGATGGAGCCGCACAGAATTCGTCGCAGGAGGTGGAGCAGAATCGTGGCCATTACTACGGCCTGCCAGGGGTCCAGGCCTGTCAGCCGAAGTTCGGTTGAGGTGCCTGACGGAGAGAGGTAGCTGTCCCTCTGAAAGGAGCTCGGATGCTGCAAATCCTATTGGGTGCCTTAGGCGCTAAGGTGGCAGGCGAGGATTACTTGTTGTAGGAGCTCGGTCAGAGGCTTTCCGCAGACGCAGTCCGGTTTCTTGCAGACTTCGACAGAGGGTCGATCGACGGTGGATGTTGGATGGCACTGGGGAGGTTCGTCCGCAACGGAAGCTCAGACGAAGGCTTACGGTGGGAATCCGGCACGGTCCGCTCGTGGTAGAAACTTGAAGTAGATCGTTATGTAGCGGAAGCTCAGAGTGGGTCGCTTGCGGTAGGAGCTCAGAGTCTGACCCTCGTAGGAGTTCGGGGTGAGGTCCGCCTGCAGCTGAGGTCGGGGACGAAGTCCGGCTCCCGTAGGAATCCGGATGAAATCTACCTGCATTTGGAGTCGGGGATGGAATCCGACTCCCGTAGGAGTCCGGATGAAGTCTTCCCGCAGTTGAAGTCAGGGATGAAGTTCGGCTCCTGTAGGAGTCCGGACGAAGTCTACCTGCAATTGGAGTCGAGGACGGAATTCGGCTCCCGTAGGAGTCCAGATGAAGTCTACCTGTAGTTGAAGTCGGGGACGAACTCCGGCTCCCGTAGGAGTCCGGATGAAGTCTACCTGCATTTGGAGTCGGGGATGGAATCTGACTCCCGTAGGAGTCCGGATGAAGTCTTACCGCAGTTGAAGTCGGGGACGAAGTCCGGCCCCTGTAGGAGTCCGGACGAAGTCTACCTGCAATTGAAGTCGGAGACGGAATCCGACTCCCGTAGGAGTCCGGATGAAGTCTACCTGCATTTGGAGTCGGGGACAGAATCCGGCTCCCGTAGGAGTCCGGATGAAGTCTTATCGCAGTTGAAGTCGGGGATGAAGTCCGGCCCCCGTAGGAATCCGGACGAAGTCTACCTGCAATTGGAGTCGGGGATGGAATCTGGCTCCCGTAGGAGTCCGGATGAAGTCTACCTACATTTGGAGTCGAGGATGGAATCCGGCTCCCGTAGGAGTCCGGATGAAGTCTTACCGAAGTTGAAGTCGGGGATGAAGTCCGACTCCCGTAGGAGTCCGAACAAAGTCTACCTGTAATTGGAGTCGGGGACGGAATCCGGCTCCCGTAGGAGTCCGGATGAAGTCTACCTGCATTTGGAGTCGGGGAAGGAATCCGGCTCCCGTAGGAGTCCGGATGAAGTCTTACCGCAGTTGAAGTCGGGGATGAAGTCCGGCTCCCGTAGGAGTCCGGACGAAGTCTACCTACAATTGGAGTCGGAGACGAAATCCGGCTCCCGTAGGAGTCTGGATGAAGTCTACCTGCATTTGGAGTTGGGGACGGAATCCGACTCCCGTCGGAGTCCGGATGAAGTCTTACCGCAGTTGAAGTCGGGGACGAAGTCCGGCTCCCGTAGGAGTCCGGACGAAGTCTACCTGCAATTGGAGTCGGGGACGGAATCCGGCTCCCGTAGGAGTCCGGATGAAGTCTACCTGCATTTGGAGTCGGGGACGGAATCCGGCTCCCGTAGGGGTCCGGATGAAGTCTTACCGTAGTTGAAGTCGGAGACGAAGTCCGGCTCCCGTAGGAGTCCGGACGAAGTCTACCTGCAATTGAAGTCGGAGGTCCGGCTCCCGTAGGAGTCCGGACGAAGTCTACCTGCAATTGGAGTCGGGGGCGAAGTCCGGCTCCCGTAGGAGTCCGGACGAAGTCTAGAAGGTGGTCGATCATCGTGGAGGCTTGGGTGGAGTCCGTCCGTCATGAAGAATCCGGTCGACGCTGGTGGGGGCTTATCCGTTGGCAAAACTTGGGAGTGTTGCGGAGGCTTGGCCGCCAGAGGGGTTCGGAGAGATATAGCCGAAGGTCGGAAGTCGGTAGAATCCCCGGAGGGTCACTCTTGTCACGAACTTCGGCTGGGGGGTATTTTATACCCAACAACCGTCAAAGTTTAGTTATATGATCTTATGACTCATAAGAATCTTGGATCATGTTAGATACCCTCTTATGAAACTATCGGCATAAAATTTTTTTAAAATAATTAACTATTAATTATAATAATTTTGTCAAAATATTTTTTTTTAGAAATTTTAGAAACTACTACTTAGGCCTCAAGTCTTATGTATCTAACTTTATCTTTACTCTAACATGGACAGTACATCATATGATGGTTTCCATATCGGAGAGCTAGCCACTCATTGATATCTAAATTCAAGAAGCCACTATGCTTCCTATTAAGGACATAGTCCTAGGTATCACTGTCGATACATAGGTTTGGCTATAAAAAGTGACTTCTAGAATATAGGAAGGTGTCATGTCCTTCAAGTTAAGGGTCACTTGCAAGCTATGCATGAGATTCACACCTCAACCTCTAATAATGTTTTCCAAGATGGTTTGTCAATATTCGTTGTTCAATATGATAGCACACTCAAATGTCAGTGCAAGGTCATATCTTGGTGGAAGAGGAACTTTAGGAAGTCATTGTCTACCTTAGCAGCTTTGGTGGTATGATGCCGAACCTAACCCATAGCTATGAACATAATTCAAAAACTTAGGAATATTCATTCCTCTCAATGGTAAACATCTTGACCACTTGGAAACCCCCTAGAAGTCTCGAACTCTTTTCTAGCTTCGACCGATGTGTGACACATACTTATACTATTTCCATACATTAATCTATATGATGTTTATACATGCAAATGGCTTTTAGGGTATACCCTACTTCAAGTCTAAGAAACCTCTTAATCTTAGACATTATAAACATCCATTTTCATTCGGCTCAATCTTACTTTATATATTCATAAATATAAGCATGTGTTCTGAGGTCTAATTCATCCCAACGAAGAAAGGAAATTAGGAGAAAAGAGAGGGCCACGACCCCAAATGATTTTGAGAAATTCCATATTAATATATAATCTCAAATATAACAGCCTAACTCTCTACTAAATCAATTGAGCTCTCCTTATTCCCCACTTAAAAAAGAAAATAAAAAAAAAAAATCCTATGTGTTCTGCTATTAGGTACTACTGCTACAACGATCATGTCTTAACTACTGTATATATGTTTTTAACACCTTTCTTAATTTTAAAATTTAATATTTAATTTTAGGTGGACTAAAATATGCTAAAATCCAACTTGATTCTAGATTGCCATTATGAGGAAAGAAAAATTGCTTCACATATTTTTGATTCCAAACCTCATTCAATTCGCATATGAAATGGTGCCCCTGTTCTCTCCCCCCGCCATCATGGTGGGCTGTTTCTTCCTCTATTACCCACTCTTTCACATCCAAGTTCTTGTCTATTCCTCTCTTGTAGGCATGGCTCTACTATTTGTTTCAATTCACTTTTTTGGTTTCACAACATTGACATTTTAACTTCTCAAAATGTAATATTTCTTAATATATAGAAAAATTTTATTCATTCTTAAATTCCATTTCTTTTCTATTTCAGAAAGAATTTTAGAATCCTCCACGAACCATTGCTAAATGAATAAATGATAAAATGAAATCTATGATGGATTTCATGTCCAGTGACTATAGGTTATGTAAAGCATTACAGTCTATACTAGTTGAAATAACATCATGAAAATTGTAAGCTGACTAAAGAAACTAACAAAGAATATCAGCATCAACTTTATTGCATAGAACATCAACTTCAATTTTTTTTCCATTTATTAGTTAATTGTAACAAAATGTTGTATTATATTTATACTGAAAATAAACACAAATCCCTCTTGTTTGACTATAACTAATTAGCCATATGGTGTTTGACTATCACCAATTAGTCATATGGTGGGAAATGAGTTTATCAACTTTAAAACATTATTTGACTACTTTAGTGCTAGTACACCACCATAAAGACCGTCGTATCCACATCTTCACCACCCCCCCAACCCCATTCCACACCCCAACTCCAGTACCTCAAATTAGAGGAATCCTAGTTCGACCCTTGAAATATACAATCAACTAAAACCGTTAAAGTAATAACACTATAATTAAAATTCTAAGTCTCATAGGATGGAGATGTCCCAGTATCTCCATTGAATGAGATGTCACAGTGATCCCAATCATACATCTCGTAAATATCATCTATCTCTCTTCCCTTCTTTTTTCTCTCTCTCTCTTTTATATTTCTTTCCTTATTTTCTTTTTTTTCTTTCTTTTTCTTATTCTTTCTTCCCTTTTTCCTTCTTTTCTTTTTCTTCTCTCTTTGTTTCTTTTATCTTATTCTTCTTTCTTTTCTTTCATTTATCTTTTTCTTCTTTTTTTTTCTTATATTTTTTTTCTTTCTTCATTTTTTTTTTCTCTTTTTTCTTCTCTCCATGCATGAATGAATTTTTTTTTTCTCTTTTTTCTTCTCTCCATGCATGAATGAATTTCAGAGTGCTGATCATCTCTTGGTCTTGTTTTCTCGTAGGGATGGGATATGACAACCGAGATGCCCCAATCCCACTGGATATAAAATCTTGACTGTGATGGTGGATGACAGATATTTCATATTCCAGCTATAGCTTTAGAGCATATCTGGTAATAAATTCTGAAAGTGACATAACATTAGCTAAGGGTAAAAATGACATCTACTCAAGTTTGTCCATAAAATTACTGAACAATGATAATCCCTAGAACGATAATGCCAATTGAGGTGCCATGATCAGAGAACAACTTACCTGTGGTTGCTGCCTGGGCAAACAACTGGCGAACAGCTAATCACATGGAGTGGCAAAAACTTAGATTTTTTATTTTTATTTTTTGCAATTATCAAACCAATCTCATTAATCGCATCTATTTAGTCATAGATGTGAAGGAATAAGTTTTTGATGAAAACTTCATTTATTTGATTGTTCACAGGGTTGGGAAACTCATGGTTTCAACTTGACTTGCCCACACTTACTTATTTGACTTGGGGATGAGTCAACATGGTGACTAAGTTTACTCATGTATATGAAAACAAATACTACAAATTAAATATAAAATAGAACATGTTGTAATAATAAAAATAAAGTCCACTAGAAAACTTAATAGGAGAAACATTCAAAAGTTACAAAACAATGATTTCTTTAAAAAATTATACTTGATTTAATGAGTACTAAAGACATGTACTTCCGTAAGTTAGTGTTGTCGTCTGAAGATTTTATAGAATTAACATCTAAAAATTACAGTACAGCATCACCGGTTAGAAGCATATATGCTTGATATGGTGAAGCTAGACAAAGTCTAACCACCTTAATCCAAGAACTACTGGAAGCTTGTCAGGTTAGAAACATCATTTAATTAGAAGGCAACCTGATGTAGACAATTTTTTTTCATCTGTTTCCAAAAGACTTGGCAGGTGATCCTGCTCATGATTGACTCCACCAAGATTGGCTGAGTCACCTAAAAAATTGACTTGATAGCCCTGAAAAATGAGTCAACTCAGACATGAACAAGCACGTCAAATTTTCCAAAGTTGATGGGATTAAGTTCACCTTATCCAATCAGAATTCAGAATCACATTTGAGTTACTCCCACAGATGCAACTGGTGTGCATTATTGGGAGGACTAGCTTGTAGTGATGTCAACTTACAAAATCCATGATAAAAAAGACTATTTCCTGTCTGTCAAAAAGGATAAATGCAAACGCTAAGGAAGCAGCGTGCAGCAATTGAAGCAGATATCTCAGCACCAAATCCTCGAGCCACAGGAGCTTCATGACTAACCTCCAGATGATGATACACAAGGAAAACAAATTAGATTTGCCAGATGCCTTAGTAAGCTAGTAGACGCCATGCGAAGAGCTATCTTACAAGAAGCCTTCCAGTCTCTCTCACAGACTGTTTCCTTATCCCAGGGTATCAATGTCCTCAAATCTATAAGCTCGCAGGAAATTCCATCCTGTGAATCATTATCATAAGATAATTTTACACATTTTCTATAAAAAGTAAAATGTAAAAGAAAATCTCATTGACTCTCTAGATCAAATGAATTTGAATGCTTTTAAGAATTACATGAAACATGCATGTCCTTTGCAAAACATTAAAAGCATGTTTATTGTTAACAACTTAACATGACCATAAATTTGTAATTTAAAACAAAAAATAATGAAACTTATATCACGTACACCTTATTGATATTTGGAATAATTTCGGTTCAAGGAATGCTCCAATGGTGAAACTGTTATGACATTGTTGGGTTTATAACTTTCAGAATAAGTATGTCAACTATAATGCAAACTCAGATTTGAGAATCAGAAAACTTGAATGCCGTTTACAGGAGACCAACCTTTGCAGCCTCATCACGTGCATGTTCCAATACTGAAAGCTGAGCTCCCCATCCAACACGTGTAATGTAACTCCCTTGACGAAACACCTGGTGAAAGATTATATAAAATTTATGGTTTCTGGCAACCAAATGGCATAACACAGTAAATGCTTACCTCTGCCTGAGACTAAGGCAACATGTAATCATGCTCAGGAACCTCTTCAACAGCCAACCGATACCACCACCGAACAAATTGAAGTTAAAGTCACAAGTTCTACAAACAAAACACTAGTTGTCAAGGTCTTTTTTGGCAAACTTATTTTTATAACTCACAAATGACGGTTTAACAGTTGCATTCCTCGGTACCATCATACCAAAAAATCATCTTAATGGAACAACTTGGTCAACTTAACCTGTGGTGCGTTCGCTTACCATAATTATAATGCTTATGGAGCAATTGTTAAAAAGAAAAAAAAAACAATTTAGGAATCTTTTGATGACATTTTTTTTCTGAGCGATGCAATACTGATGTAAAAGAATATTAGAGATCATGTTTCAGTCCTATGATATTAATACCTTCGGTTCAAAAAAATACAACTTGATTTGGACCATGTATGCAGGCCAATAACAACTCTTTTTCTTGTCTTGGGCTTCGAGGGATCACCACCTAAGAAAGAAATGTTCTTTAAAAGTTTAGATAAATCCGATCAGGTTCATTAAATGCTCATGTAAAAAGGATTCCTTCAATTGGTTCTACAGACAGCAGAATTAATGTTACAAGTTTTTGAACCACACCAGATTTTTAATATATAAGTTTTCACTTTTTACAAAATCTCCTATCCAAAAAAAAAAAAAGGAATATCAGAGGTAAAAATGCCAGATACAATACATACAGCTACAGAAGCACAAGGATCTGCACCTTAAGACCAGGAATATGACAGAAGAAAGTCTCTGGCCATCTGGTGATTATGAACGATAATGACCACCATGCCCAACAGCTCCATATGGGGATCTTATTGTTAGACCTATGAAAACATACTGCCTCTAAAATGAAATACTGGAAGTCAGCAAAAGCACGGATGAAGAACACAAAAGCCTACCTCCACAATAGATTTGGCTTCCACTCCAATATCTAAATTTAGCTGCTCCATTGACAATCTAAACAGTAGAAAAGATTTTGTCGAGTAAATTACTGTAAACTATGAAAACTAGAAGCATATTCACAATGGCATATTGTAATGACATGAAAAATTACTTTTAAGGCACCAAGAGATCTTTAAAACCAATTAAAATGCACTTTTAATACATGTAATTTTTTAAAAATAAGCATGGTCAATGTACAAAGTCAAAGTATTAAATGATTGATTTTTCCTTTAACTGTCTGTAAGTATACTAATTATATAAAACCTCATAAGATATTGACACATAACTTCATGCCATTTTGATCCCTCAATCAAAAGAATATCAAAACTGGATAATTCAACGTAAGATGCAATCTACAGTAAGCAAAAGGACTATTTATGTTTTATTAAGTTAATTCAAATGGATTCTCTTACCCCACCTTCACCCCCCAAATATTGTCATTATTGTAATCTCTTGGACAACAATGCTTACGGTTTTGTATAATGCAATTTCATTCAATGCCTTAGGAGGTTTGAAGGGAATCACGGTGATGGATAACAAGAATGAGGAGGTTGGCAACTTAATCACTTTATTGCTGACAATTTCACAACATGGGCAGGACATTAGCAGGGTTAGATTGAGGATGATGACAGATGCTAATGCTGGTGATGGCAATAATGGGTTGGACAGTGAAAAGTGATGAAACATAGTTAAGGCGACAGCAGAATGAAATGGTAGAGATGATGGGAAATGGGAGGAACATAATGGTCTTAAAGCTTTAGAGAAAGTGTTCTAATGGTGGGAAATGAAGGTGGTCAAGGTGATGAAGTGTGGAAGGTTCTAAAGGTGATGATGGAGATCGGCAGAGTAAGTGAAAGTAGTATAATGCATTGGGTCTGCAAGGTAGTGGTGCTGGAGTATTAGCAATGGTTAGGCCCTAAAAGGAAAAGGGACAGACTGTGACAGAGGTAGAATGACAGATGTTAGTGGGTGTGTAGTGCTGATGAAGGGTGACATCAACATTGGTTCCTAAACACATACCAATAAAAGTTATTTCAAAGTTTACTTTATAAGAAAAATAATCATCTGTCAGATCCATTAAATATATTATCAATAAATGGACTATTGTCACAAACTTTTGCGAGTAAGTTGCCCTATCAATATTAACAATTCATAGAGAAATTACACTAAAAACAAAAATGTTCCTATTTATTTGTGGCAAGAAATCTTAATGTTTGGTTTACACCAACCTCCAAATCAATACATCATGTCTAAAAAAAACCCATTATTCAGAAAATAGCTTAGTCCATATATTTGACATTTACAAAGAAGCAAATTTAAGTAAGTTTTGATTTGTTAAGATGGTTATGCCTAATTTTGAGCTCATAATGCGTTGGATTTCTGTTTTGCCTATCATTGAAAATATATATAAGCAATTTTAATTAAAAAAAGTATTATGTTTAACAGCAGATGCACGACAAATTGAAAATAGAAGAAGTCTTCCTGCAAGTAGTCCCACTCCTTCCCTGCTTTTATTACCTTTTGAGGCAATAAGAAGGGGTTGTAGCCAAGCTTTTATGTCTCGATGGGACAAGATGCATTCCGGCCATCCCATCTGGTTCCTATGAGAAAACGGGATCAGGACGGGCTCAAAACTCGAAAACCCATCCTTGCATGAAGACAAGAAGAAAAAAGAAAGAAGAAAATGAAGGAAAGATAAAGAAAAGGAAAAAATGAAAGGAAAGAAGAAGAAAAATGAAAAAAAGAGAAGAAGGGAGAAAAAAAAAGAAAAAGGAAAGGAAAGAAAGAAAAATAGAGAAAAAGAAAGAAAAGGAAGAAAGAAAAAAGAAAAAAAAAAAGATGGGGAGAAAGATGGAGGATATCCACTGAGATGCATGACCGAAACTGTTGTTGGGACGGAACCGGACAACGGAACATCCCGTTCCATGGAGAAATCGGAACATCTTTGTCTCACAGGATCTAAAATATTAGTTGTAGCTGTCACCCCATTTATTGAGGTAATATTTTAAAATTATACAAGTGGGACTCAGACCCAAATTGTCGTTGATAACAACTCCCAGAAAATTTACCAGTTGATACCCACTTCATGCACCCTGTTTTTGGGTCGTGGAGCATATTAGATGTTATAGAATTTAGAATCCTCCCTCTTTTACTGTCAACTGTTAATGATAAAAAGTTTGTTTTTGTTATATAGAATATGTCAATAAGAATGAGTGATATAAAAAAAATCAGACTGTACAATAAGTTTGGAGATCTATGTTTCTCTCATGACATAAGCAAAGAGAAGAAAAAAGAGTTGTATTTAGTAATGACTTATGGCAGGGATCGCCAACTCGAAACTAGACTTTATGCCATCCAGCTGGCAGTACGAGTCGGTATGCCTCCGTACCGGATCATATCATATTCGAACCAACATGAAAACAAGAGATGAACCAAAAAGGAAAAGAGAAAGAAAGAAAGATGGAGGGAGGGAAGGAAAGGGAGGTCGGCGGTGGCCATCGAAAAATCGTCGAGGCCTCTTGAGCTCCGCGGTCCTCCATGAGAAAAATGAGAGCAAAGAGAGATAAAAAGAGAGGGGAAGGGAAAGAAAAGGAGCAAGAGGAAGGCAGCGGAAAGCCGCTGGAGGGCGGTCAAGTGGCCGTCGTGGCTGCCAGACGGCCCAAATCAGCCCTATGGTCGCCACGAGTTCGAAATAGGGGCATTCCCCTATTTCATCATGTTTTTTTAAAAATACAATAAATAGTGAAGCCGGCTATTTATCATGTTTTTAAAAAACCACAATGAAATAGGGACGTTGCCTCGGGTTTTGAACCCACAACGACCATGGGGTTGATTTGGACCACTCGACGGCCCTCCAAGAACCCTCCACCACCTTCCTCTCTCTCCTCTTCTTCCCTTCGCCCCTCTCTCTCTCTCTTCTCACATCTCGTGGAAGATCATGGAGCCCAGAGGCCTCTGCGGCCCTCTGGCAATCTCGGTGGACCACCTCCAACCTTTCCCTCTTCTTCCCTCCCCTCTCTGCCTCCGAACACACGAACCACACCAGTTAGCTATCGAAATGGTTCAGTATGCCTCAAACAATCCGGTTCAAGATGGTTCGATAAACCATGATTTACGGTGTATCAACAATTGTGCACAATATCTACACACCACTTTTAGAAAGGCCATTACAAGAAAGTACAATTAAAAACTGTCACATATCCATCATGGAGAGAATCCTCAATGATATTTCTTTAGATTTATGAAATCTTTCCTCTCTTGATGAAACCTCTTCAAACTCTAGAATTCTTTCCTTATGTCACTTGAGAAGATCGTAGAAAATCCTCTCCTTATTAGATCTGTAAAAAATCAATAGATCTTTCCTCTCTTGGTGAAATTACTTCAAGCATTTTAATTCCTTGCTTAGTTGCTTGACAAGACTGGCTCGTAATCTTGTGGCTTCTTCATTGTTTCTCGGGCTTGGATTCATGTACTTTATATAATGGATATATTGCTAATAACTAGAATATGAACTCTAATTAGCACCTTGTTTCTTTCAACATTCAAGTCTTCTAAAAATGATAACCACGGACCTCATGCTTTAAGAACATTGAAACACTTGATGAAGGTTCTCACCTAGGAACCATCTATTATATTATGTTTAACTCAATTTACCCTATCTTCATGTGCAGGTAGAGTGGGGTTTTCACCCTTTTTTGCATTGATCCCTACCCAACAATAATTTGTGATAAAAAGCCTCAACTTATATATAATATTCATGTATAGCATAATAAACCATGGATTATATATAAATCCCTTAATTTCAACATTCAAAGTATAAATCAGATTTTATATAAAACCCTTAATAAATAGCAAAACCTCATTTTTTATATTTAATATTAGCAACCACAATATAAACTCTGATGACTTTTGAGTTGAATCTCCGCATGCATTTCCACCATCATGTGTTTTAACACACTGAAATCTTGTGCAAATAATCATATATGTACAGTGTACTTGCTAGAGTACCCATGCTTTCCAGCAAAATTTACAATTAGTATGCAAATACTAGACACATTAAATCTTCATGTGGTTTATATAGTACGTAGACTGAGAAAATCCATCCCATCTACCTAAAGCAACTTTTTTAAACTTGACCAATGAAAGAGAGAATAAGTAAAAGACATGCCTGGTCAAAAGCAGGATAGATGTAGTCTGCAAACTGAATTTCTGCAATAGCTGGATTCCCCTATCATTCAAAACTAATGCCAAAGTTACAAACAGTCCGAAAGACATAACAGAAAATTTAACTACTACAATGGTGGCAAACTAAATAAACAAAACGATTGATGAGAAATGAGGTAAAAGTACAATGATATCATAACATAGAACATAATGTGCACCATTGCTGCAAGGCCAATGGCAAATCCAGCAATATCCTGAAGGGAACTTTTCAAAAAGAGGAGAATAAAATAAGGAAATAAAAAAAATTTCTTGATACTCAAACCCACAGTTCCATATAAATGATGGAAAAAATAAGTACCATGAAGAGAACTATCACCAAAGAACATAAAGATCAGAGGTCATATAATTTGAAAAAAACTCATAGTATAAACTCTTGCAGAATCACAGGGTTTAGTGTCCCCAGTCCATTGCTGAGTGCTTGGTATTCAGAGCGTTTATGTATACAGATGACAGACAGCAGAACCAAATAAAATACCTGTTCACGTAAGGGGGTATTGAAAACTCGGTTTCCACCAAATTGGTCAGCCAATTCTGTTGTGCAATGAAAGACACCATAAAGCATACATCCTCTCTGAATACATAAGCACTGAAACAAAGCTTTTCACTTTTGAGTATGGTAATGATTAAGGAATGACACTAATCTCTAAAATGAAAGTGAAGTGGCAGGAGGCCTACGCCTACTAACACATGCTCCATTAACAAACCACTGTCATTATCATCAACTTAAAAGAAAATGCTACTTCATGCTGATTTTCATCATTTGCAAGCTCACGGTTGTACATCAAGAAGATGTAGCTGGACGGGCTCAACAATTAACATCTGCTACCTGCCGCATATTTTTTTTATTCAAGTCCACTGAGGTTCTAAAATCACTTGGACTGTGTCAAAATTTCACAGATACATACGAGGAAAGCACAGAAGATGGAAGAGAGCACTTTCTGTAACAACATATTTGTCAATAACATCCATACAGCCACAACCGACTACACCAGCACATCTAAGTAGAATTATTCTACATCATTTGAAAATTTCTTGTCCTCTGCTAAGTAATAAAAAGTCTTTAAATAGAAGATCATTCTCATCTTTGAATGCCAGGTAGAGGTCTTCATATGCTATCATTGTTTTTTCATATTTTGATAATATCATGCTGTTTGCTATCTTGCAATCAAACAAGGTCCCAAAACGATTTGGTGAGGGATATGGCAGAACTTTTCAAAGAGAGAAGACCAGGCATGAAGTTGCTTTCGGATATAATTATTCAAGCAGCACCAGCAATAGAAATATAGTAGACCATTTTCTTTTACTATTTCTAAATATATACTTTTATATGAAACACACTGCATTTAATGTCTTGTAAGTAGATTTAATTAAGATATATGGTTTCTAATGCACTTCAATTGGGCTTTATTAAATCATATAGTTTGTGAGAGAAAAGTTTCATATCATTACTACTTTTGCACTCATATTTGATCGAGTATGATAGCCATACCTTGGAATTTGAGCGACTTCAAGGCTCAAAGGATGACACAAGGTCATGATATTTTTTCTAATTAATTTATGAAGGCAAAGACATTAAATGAGGCCTCTAACTTTCGATGAAGTGTAGAGAATAAGGCTTGCTATCATCTTTAAGCTGCTAACTTTTGCACCTTTCTTGATACTCAGTAATATGGAAATGATAAACAAAATGATAAAGAAAAACTACATGCAGAAATAGATAGCAAGTCATGAAACATATGATTCTACGTGTTAGTCTTGTCGGAGACATTGATCAAAGAAACCAATGTAGCCTTGTTGAAATTTAAAGGCTACATGAATCTGCAACAATTTTTGGCTCATATCTGATCTATATATCAATCACTGAACCCATTTTATTAGTTATTACAAAAAGTCAGTTTCAAATCTAATTTCTGATTTGCTGTTTAGTGATTGACACTTGACAGCAATGAAAATTGTTTCAAATCTAAATGCTGATGTTATAACAGCAGTAAATCAGCGGGATAAGAAATATGGTAGAAGAGAGAAGGATAAGAAAAGAGAGAGGAGGAAACAGAAGGCTTAAGACCACTTCTATTCTGAAGAAATCTCATGTATAATTCTCCGAACTCACCACCCCCACAGCTAACCACTTCTTGCTTTTCATAAAACGAACCAAACATTATCCTACTACAATGCACATCATCATCATCAAAATAGAACATCCAGATTACTCCATTAAGCCACAGTTATTGTTCACAGAATTGTAGCATGAATAGTACCACTACCCACGGATAGTATGCCACAATAAATTGATATCCTAAACAGAAAATAATAACTAAAAGAAAACATTTAAGACAAATAATCCATCAAAAACTGAAACTGCTATAAGAGACTCTATGCAATATAAACCATAGCATGATTTATAATTAAAAATCCAACCATACAGGAGAAAATCATGAATTAAGAATATGCTGATTTGTGATGCTAATATTTAGGCCTACTTGATAAGCAAAGACCAAAAATCATTCCCAAGACATTGAGTGGTAAAATAGGAGGCAAAGCAACATAAAGAGATTGCAACTCACCAAAGAGGACAAAATCTCCAGTAGTAAGCTTAATTGATTCTTGAATCAAGTCAAAAAAAAAAAAAAAAAGGAGACTCAGACTCAAGTTGAACCATTGAATGCAAACCTTTAGGAAACCCTAGAATCCTGAGCATAGGTTTATCTGGACTTCTATAATCCTTCGAAATCAATTTTTGACCCAAAAATAACAAAAAGTGACTCTAAGAACTGATTTTCACTTGTAACACATCATTCAAAAACAAGGTTTGACAGACCAGTTCACATGGTGTATATCAATCAATACATACCAACCCCTTGGCACTAGAAAGGGGCATCAGTTCACATAAATTCCAGCTGAACCGCAGCTACATACTTTAACCAACACTGAAGTGAGCAGTTCCTTGGTTCCAGCGATTCTAGCAGATCAAGGTAGGTTAACCCCAAACCAAGCCTGAAGTGGCATAAGTAAAACAACCCCATTCGCAATTCTTATCTGTTGTTTGAAAGTGGAAAAGTGTCAGAGAAGGGAAGACTGCCTCAAGACATTGGCTTGCCAGCTTGTTTTTTAATTTTTAGGGCTACAAAATCATTCTAGCTAAGTAAATCTTCTCTCTCCCTTTTCTTTCTTATTTCTCAAAAATCTTGAGTGGAGTTTTGTGTCTAGGAAAAAAATCATGGCCAATTTTGCCAATAAGGATTAAAATATCATTTGATCATCATATTCATGTATATGAGCACAAAATTGAGATTTAAATAAATTATTTTGAATAAAGATCGCCGACTCAGAACCGAATCCCATGCCAACCGACCGACGGTACGAGTCGGTATATGCCCCCATACCGAACTGTATCGGATCCAAACTGACATGAAAATGGGGGATGAAACGGAGAGAAAAAGGGAGAGGGGGCGAAGGGAAGGAGAGGGAGGCCGGCAACGACGCCTACGGTGGCCACAAGAGGGCCACAGAAATTGTTGGAGGGCCACCGACGCCTCCCGGGCTCCACGGTCCTCCCCAAGAGAACATGAGAAGAGAGAAAGGGAGGGGAGAGGAGGGAGGAGAAAGCAGCGGAGAGGTCGTCGGATTGCTGCCGGACAATCCAAAACACCCCCGTGGCCGTCACTGTTCCAACAGGGGTGAAGCCGCTGTTCGAAACAGGGGTGAAGCCCTTGTTTCGTCAGATTTTTTAAAAAAATCGATAAACAGTGAAGATGGCAATGAGTTTGCCAACTTCACTGTATATCGAATTTTTTAAAAAATCCGACGAAACAGCAGCTTCGCCCTTATTTCGAACCCACGACGGCATGTGGATGTTTTGAGCCATCCGGTGGCCACCTAATGGCCTCTCCGCCGTCTTCCCCTCTCTCTTTATCTCTTCTCGCATCTCACGAAGCACCGCGGAGACCCGGAGGCTTGACGGCCCTCCGAGGATCTCGACAAGCCACCGTCGGCCTTCCCCTCTCCTTCCCTCTCCTCCCCTCTCTCTCTTCCTCTTTTTCCTTCTGCCTCACTCCATGTTCGCCGGCATTTCGAATCAAACGCTCGAACCTCAGTAGTTAGTCGTCAGTACGGTTCGGCACACCCTGAATCATCCAGTTCGGCAAACCTTGATTTTAAGGTTTTGGATTGATCTCCAAAATTTACACCAAAACCTGTGTAAATCTGATAATAACTCTATAAAGGCCATATCAAGAGCATAGAGGTTGTGTGTTTGCACATTCATTACACCCTTTGATGACACAATGAGTGATACAGCACATATGGCATCCATCTCCAATTTGTATGTCCCCGTACCTCTATGTTTTTAACCTTGCTAAAAAATTGTAATTTCTGAGGTTTTGAAGGCCTCTTAGTCAAACGCCTATAACCTTTATATCCAATTTCCGAGTTGATGAACAATATTACAAAACTTTCTAATTATCTTTCTAATGATGTTTGTTTCGCAGTAAAATTTAACTATCCTTCATATAATCAAGCATTTTTTTGGTTATTGCTATTCGATGGCATGCTGTTTCTTGAAATCACAACCAGCTAGTGCTTGTTTTCCCTGTTTCTACTTTGAAGGTTGTTTCGCAAAGAACCTCTCCTCAATAATGTTATACTTTGCATTTCATGCCATAATATTGGAAGCATCATAGTCGATGGAGAAATTAAGCATGCCAAATTAAGGTCATGACAGCAACATGAGAAATTCTAATAATCCTAAGAAGAAGTTCACTCCATTTTGAAGAGAACTAACCATAAGTAGTATATATAAAGAAGTGTGACTAGGTCAATGTGATGTTCATTTTACTGCCAGGAACCTGGCAATCTTCCATAATTTTAGCCCTTCTGAACACAATAGGACCAATTTTATGCATTTCACACGCTTGGATGAGTAAATTGTATTGGAGTATAGCAAACACTTCAGCCCTTCTCTTCTTGCCCCGTTCACTTGAAACTTCTCGATACCCTTTTCAATCACCTTAAATATTGTAGAACTACAATCAACTATTAGATGAAATGGGAAGGCACAAATCAGTTTTTTTTTTTTTTTTTTCATTTTTTAAAACATATCAACCAAGATTAGTCTTTTCAGCACTCTAATTCATCCATGAAACTCAAACCGAAAGAAATGCTCACTTCCAAAAATAGATAATCAGTCATACCACAACTTTCTTTCAATGCGCAAAGACTATAAAGTTAAGAGTTACAGATTAAATAACCCAATTTTGTAAAGCACATCATATAACCAACTTAGTAATATTAGATGAACATAAACAATAATCCTTAACAAGAACAAAAATTCCAAAGAAATTCTACACCAAGATTACAAAGGCCATATCTGAACTTTTACAGAAACATCAGAAATCCTTCCTTAAAACAAAAGCTTCCACATTTAAATCACTTTCAAACGATGAAACAATATCATCGAGCAAAAGTCAGAATGTCCTTATGATCCAAACTTCTATTGAAGATATAAACATACTCTCTTTTTCACATTAAAAATCTTAATTGTAGATCCAACACAAACAGGCCCACGTAAAGAAAGGCACATAGACAATAATCCTTAACAAGGACAAAAATTTCAAAGAAATTCACCAAGATTACAAAGGCCATATCTGAACTTTTACAGAAACATCAGAGATCCTTCCTTTAAACAAAAGCTTCCACATCTAAATCACTCTCAAACCACAAAGCAACATCATCAAGCAAGTTAGAAGGTCCTTATGATCCAAGCTCCTCTTAAAGATATAAAACTACTATTTTTTCCCGAAAAAATCTAAACTTTAGACCCAATGCAAACAGACCAATATAAAGAAAGGAACATCATAAACCACAGCACGGGAAATTGGGCATCTGAGGAAATCATGTGTGACCTAATTATGTTGGGTGGATGTCTAGCCAGAACACCACCTCCCAAAACCTTTTCGATACCGCGCGATGCAATAGAAAGAAAGAAGAAATAAAACAGAAAACAATCAATTACGTGGATCAAACAGAAAAAGGACTCACCTCCACAGGGCATGCAAACTTTACTATGAGAAAAGAAATATTACAAGAGGAGATCTCACCCTCAACCCTTATACACCTACTTTCTCCCTCACAGAAAGTTCTCCCTTACAAAAGCTCTCTCTCTCTAGAAAGATCCCCCTGAACCCCTAAAGCGACCACTGTCCGCTATCTAGGAGCCTCTTTACTCCTCTCAGCGCCGCGTGCTCTCTCTCTGATTCGAATTCTCTGATTTTCGGCTGCTGAAAGGAACCGCGCACGACCACCAAGCCGCACCACACCTCTGTTCCACTGTATCGGGCCTTTTAAAGGCTTAAACGACCCAATTAGAACTTATTTAGGAGTCCTAATCAAGCCCAATCAAGCCTCGGACCGTTGGATCGTCACCGCAATCAACCCACGCCCTCCGATCGCGCATCGGTCCACGAAACAGTGCCGTGGACTACGAGAAATACATGGGAAACACCCACGTGGTCTACAAACTTACCTGCGCACTGGTCGGTCCATGGTGGACCGGGCAAACAGGCTCCCAATGGACGCCTGGGCAAACGGGCTCCCAGCGGGCCTAGGCCTAGGCCGGCCCGCGCGTGGGCCTGGGCTGTGCTCGCGGGCTTGGGCCGCGCTCGCGCCGCACGCCTAGGCTTGGGCCGCGCCCCGTGCGCCCGGACCCATGCCTGGGCCGTGCCCCGCGCGCCCGGGCCGCACCCCACACGCCCGAGCTTGGGCCGGGCGCCACGCACTAGGCCGCGCCTGGGCCGCATGCAGCCGCTCCGCCGGCCGCCGGCAGTCCACCGCTCCGGATTCCGTACAGTCTTCAATCACACGTATCTTGACCGTCCAAACTTAGTTGAGGTGATCTTGATCTCGTTGGACTCTATTTTTCATCGCAGACCTCACTGTGGGCTCAATATGAACCGAATCTCGAGACGTCAAATCGTAACAATCTCTACCTCGATTCAATATTCGACCTCCTCCTGACTCTGAGAGCTTCTAGATCTCCTCGTCCCCATATCCTGGGGCAATCGCCTGCTGATCATGGATGGACAAATATAAGAGTCGAGCCAGACCGCTCGATCCTATCTCCATCGTATGCTGTGCTCCTCTTGATCTGAGAGCTGCTCGGGATATCATCCTGCGGCAATAAGAATCTCACCTTGCGACGTCGCTTCTCATCCTCCTGAATCTCCTGTTTCGTGCCAGATCCACCTCCACCTGGAGCTTCACCTCGCTCTGAACTCCACCTGGCTCCTGAAGCTCCACCTCGCACTGGGCTCCCCATCAGGTAATAATATCCTCTCCTCTTCTTCTTCCCCTCCAAAACAATCCTATCGTCGCGTAGCACCTTCAGGATTCCTCCACCAGCTACCATCCTGTAGCCTCTCAAATCCAGTGAGATAAGATTCCATCTGAAATTGAATATGTATTGGACCTCTCCCAGTCTCCTCACTGCACCATCATGTGTCCTCCAGCTGACCGTTCCAATGCCTCTAATAGCACAGCATGATCCATCCGATAGATAAACAGTGTCCTCACTGTTCTTCAGGGAGTCAAACTGCTCCTCTCTACAACATACATGATGGGTACATGTAGAATCTAATATCCACTACTGAGACGTAGATACCTCATCAAATATCTCAAAGACATCTCCCTCTAAATCGCTACTGGTCGTCGCCACAACAGCCATCGTTCGATTTTTGAGTTAAGAGCAATCTTTAGATAGATGTCCCAACTCGTTACACCGATAACACCTGGTCTTGCTCAAGTTTCTCCTAGACTTGGACCGCCCTCGTCGCGATCTCCTGTCACTCTGTCTACCGCCTCCTGATCCTCCAAAAGCCACCAAGGCTGAGCTACCATCACCTAAGCTCGAAGCTGGGTTCTCCCTCCTAAGAACCTCGTTTTGGAGTATTGCCATGGTAATCTCGTCCATCTTGATGGTGCTCTTCCCCACTAGAAGAGCAGTCACCAAGGACTTGTACGAAGGGAGAAGCGACGCCAGCAAAACCAGCGCCCTGGTCTTCTCCTCAACATTCTCACCAACGCTGAAGAGATCGCTGAGGATCTTCTGGAAGTGACTTAGATGCTCCTGCACGCTCTGTTCCTCAGCCATCCGCAGCTGGTAAAACTGCCTCCAAAGGAAAAGAGTGTTGGTGAGAAATTTCGCCATTTACAACTCCTCGAGCTTCGACCACAACACCATCGAGGAAGTCTCGCTAAGCATATGAATTACCACTTCATCCATTAGATACATACGGATGGTACTCATCGCCTGCATCTGTAGTCATTTTCAATCCCGCACCTCCATGGTTGTCGGCTTTTCTTCGCACAAGAAAGCATCGATCAACCCTTGCTGGATTAGCACATTCTTCATCCTTGCCTGCTGTTGGGTATAAAATACCCCCATCCGAAGTTCATGTCAGGAGCGACCCCTCGAGGATTCTACCGACGTCCAACCAGTATGGCAACTTCTCTCCGACGGCCCCTCCTCTCCAGACTTCGTCCGGACTCCGACGGGAGCCGGACCTCGCCCCCGACTTCAATTGCAGGTAGACTCCATCCGGACTCCTACAGGAGCCGGACTTCGTCCCCAACTTCAATTGCAGGTAGACTCCATCCGGACTCCGTCCCCGACTTCGGTTGCAGGTAGACCTCGTCCGGACTCCTACGGGAGCCGGACCTCGCCCCCAACTTCAATTGCAGGTAGACTCCGTCCGGACTCCTACGGGAGCCGGACTTCGTTCCCAACTTCAATTGCAGGTAGACTTCGTCCAGACTCCTACGGGAGCCGAACCTCGCTCTCGGCTTCAATTGCAGGTAGACTCCGTCCGGACCCCTACGGGAGCCAGACCTCGTCCCCGACTCCAACTGCAGGAAGACCCCTTCCGGACTCCTACGGGAGCCGGACCTCGCCCCCGACTTCAACTGCAGAAAGACTCCATCCGGACTCCTACAGGAGTCAGACTTCGCCCCCGACTTCGATTGCAGGTAGATTCCGTCCGGACTCCTACGGGAGCCGGACTTCGCTCTCGACTTCAACTGCAGGTAGACTCCGTCCGGACCCCTACGGGAGCCAGACCTCGTCCCTGACTTCAACTGCAGGAAGACTCCGTCCGAACTCCTACGGGTGCCGGACTTCGCCCCCGACTTCGATTGCAGGTAGACTCCGTCCGGATTCCTACGTGAGCCGGACTTCACTCTCGACTTCAACTACAGGTAGACTCCGTCCGGACCCCTACGGGAGCCGGACCTCGTCCCCGATTCCAACTGCAGGAAGACTCCATCCGGACTCCTACGGGAGCCGGACTTCGCCCTCGACTTCAACTGCGGGAAGACTCCGTCCGAACTCCTACGGGAGCCGGACCTCGCCCCCGACTTCGATTGCAGGTAGACTCCGTCCGGACTCCTACGAGAGCCGGACTTCGTCCCCAACCGAACTTCGGCCGGCGGGCCTGGACCCCCTGGCAGGCCGCAGTAACAGCCACGACCCTGCTCCACTTCCTGCGACGGATTCCGCACGGCTCCATCACTCCCTGGCAGGCCGCAGTAACAGCCACGACTCTGCTCCACTTTCTGCGACAGATTCGGCGCGGCTCCACTTCCTGCGGCAGATACCGCGCAGTTTCTCCACCCTCTGACAAGTCGCGACAACGGACGCCGCTCCACTCCCCACGACAGGCTCCACGTGGCAGGCCACAATGATGGCCACGATTCCGCTCCACTATCCTTCGTAGCAGACCCCTCCTGGCTCCGAACGGCCCACTGACAGACGGTTACAAAACGTTGCCATCAGTCTGTTGCACCCTCCGCCTATAAAAAGGGAACCCCAGATACGTTATTCTCTAAGCTCTAATTCTTATCCCAAAACTCTGCTAAAATTTCCGTTCGAGCACTCCATTCTTGTTGAAGCAAAGAACTGACTTGAGCGTCGGAGGATCTTGCCGGAGCAACCCCAACTCCAGTTTAGACTTCTTTTGCAGGTCCCGGCGGCGACCGCGACTCTCTCAACTCTAGCTTCTCCGACGCAGGCGGATTTTTGCACCAACAGGATTGACGCTAGAGGAAGGGGGGTCTTCGCAGTACCCTTGTTCTTAAAGGAGCGCTCAACGGGACCGCCTCCGGTCACCTTTTCCGACGACCTCTCCTCCTTCCCCCACTAGATCTTCGCCCGATGCCACCCCGCAGAGCACTCGCACGACGATCCACAGCCTCCACGGCCAGATCTCATCCGGCTTCACCTCCAGTTTCCCAAGCTCCTCCTCCTCCGGCAACGACCGCCGGCATGGAGCGGTCAGGCAATCGGCCTCTGACGGATTTCGCCAACACCATCTCGGAAGAATCCCGACAGGGAGCGGCCGGCGTATTGGCCGGACCTCCCAAGCGGCAAAAGATTGAAGAATCCATAACTTTCACTGAAGAAGATGCTCGGAGAGTTCAATTTCCTCATAACGACGCAGTTGTAGTTTCCTTGAATATAGCTAATTACGACGTCCGTCGCATTCTTGTTGACAATGGAAGTTCGGCTGATATTTTGTTCTACGATGCCTTCTTAAGAATGTCCATCCTTGACGACCATTTGGGGCCGATTAGTTCCCCTCTGGTAGGGTTTACCGACGATGCTGTCCCGGTGGAGGGAGTAATAACTTTGACTGTAGCTGCAGGTCGATATCCAAGACGATCCAGGGCTCTGGTGAATTTCCTGGTGGTGAAGGCGCCGTCTGCCTACAACGCAATCCTTGGCCGACCTGGCCTCAACGCTCTCCGGGCCGTAGTATCAACCTACCATTTGAAATTGAAATTCCCCACCAACCAGGGGGTCGGAAAAGTCAGGGAAGATCAAGCCCTGGCCAGACACTGCTACAACATAGCTTTGCAAAGAGGCGACTAATCCGACCTCTGTCCAGTTGATGGGCTGGATGCCCACGACGACCTCGCTGAGGAGAGGGGCGGCCCAATCGAAGATCTGGTTTCGATCCCTTTGAATGACGGGAATGCGGAGCATGTGGTGAAGATCGGCTCTAACCTGGGGGAAGAGGTACGGACGCATCTCATAGATTTTCTACGAAAGAATGCGGACGTTTTCGCTTGGGTTCCAGTGGACATGCCGAGGATTGATACGGAAGTCATGAAACACCATCTGGCCGTCGATCCAAAGCATCGGCCGACGAAAGAAAAAATTCGAGGTCATACACCAGAGAGGCAGAAAGCGATAGCCGAAGAAGTGGACAAACTCCTGAAAGCCGGATTCATTAGAGAAGTCAATTATCCCGACTGGATTTCCAACGTCGTCCTAGTCAAAAAGGCAAACGGCAAGTGGAGGATATGTATAGACTTCAAAAAGCTGAATAAAGCCTGCCCAAAGGACAGCTACCCTCTGCTCAAAATTGACCAACTGGTGGATGCAACCTCGGGCCATGAGCTTCTCACCTTTGTGGACGCATTCTCCGGCTATAATCAAATCAGGATGGCACCGGAAGATGAAGAAAAGACTGCTTTCATTACTAACCGTGGCCTTTACTGTTACAGGGTCATGCCTTTCGGTCTCAAAAATGCAGGTGCGACCTATCAGCGGCTGGTGAACAAAATCTTCAAGGAGCAGATCGGCCGCAACATGGAGGTCTACGTGGACGACATGCTTGTGAAAAGCAAATCTTCCGTGAACCACGTCGCCGACCTCGAGGAAACCTTCGGCGCCCTCCGAAAATATAAGATAAAGCTGAACCCGACTAAATGTGCTTTCGGAGTGACCTCGGGGAAGTTCCTGAGCTTCATGGTATCGGGGCGTGGAATTGAAGCTAATCCAGAGAAAATTCGCGCCATCCAAGAGATGGCCGCCCCGAAGTCGATAAAGGAGGTTCAGCACCTTACAAGGAGGGTAGCAGCCCTGAATCGCTTCGTTGCGAGGTCGGCCGAACGGTGCTTACCCTTTTTCCAAACCCTCAAGCGGCCGAAGGACTTCTGTTGGACCACTGAGTGCCAACAGGCGTTCGAAGAGCTAAGGAGCTACCTCGGCTCGCCTCCGTTGTTGGCGAAGCCCGAGCCTGAAGAGGAGCTGTTTTTGTACCTGACGGTCTCCCCTATGGCTCTCGCAGCAGTCCTTGTCAAGGAAGAGGTGAAAATTCAACGACCAATCTACTACATCAGCCGCGCGTTGAGAGACGCCGAAACCAGGTATACTAAACTAGAGAAACTAACCTACGCCCTGTTGGTTGCAGCCCGGAGGCTCCGACCCTACTTTCAAGGGTACACCGTAACGTTGCTCACCGACCAACCGATTAAGACGATTCTGCACCGGACAGATGCCTCCGGAAGAATGGCGAAATGGACGATCGAGCTCACAGAATTCGACATCAACTATCGACCCAGACCAGCGGTGAAAGCCCAGATATTGGCAGATTTTATAGTGGAGTGCACTATCCCGGAGGAGCCCGAACCTGAACAGGGTGAAATTGACGGCCTGGAGCCCCAACCGAACTCCCCCGAAGAAGAAGCAGACCCCCCTGGTTGCTTTTGGGCCCTCTACGTGGATGGGTCTTCCAACATGTCGGGCGCAGGCGCGGGCCTGATCTTGATCAGTCCAGAGGGAATCGTCGCGGAGTATGCTCTGCGCTTCGAGTTCCCCGCAACGAACAACGGAGCGGAATATGAAGCTCTGATAGCAGGATTGAAGATCGCTAGAGAGTTGGGAGTAGACCGGCTTCAAGTTCACAGCGACTCCCAACTGGTAGTGGGACAAGTCAGCGGAAACTATGAAGCTCGAGAGGACAGCATGGCCAAGTATCTTGAAAAAGTAAAGGAGCTCGTCCCCGCCTTTAATAGCTTCAGCATCAGGCAGATTCCAAGGACGGAAAATACCAGGGCCGATCTTCTCTCCAAGCTGGCTATGCTGGCTCCGGCTGAATTGCCCAAGGGTGTTCTCTTTGAAGTTCTGAAATGCCCGAGTACGAAAGAATCGCGGCCCGTGATGGAAGTTGACCAAGAGCCCAGTTGGATCGACCCGCTGGTGGCATATCTCAGAGACGGGGTTCTCCCTCGTGATGCAAAAGAAGCCCGGAAGCTCAGAAATCAAGCCTCCCGGTACATCCTTTATGAGGATAAATTGTACAAGAGATCATACTCTTTGCCCCTTTTAAAATGTCTCCGGCCTTCGGAAGCTGACTACGCCTTGTGGGAGGTGCATGAAGAGATCTGCGGAAGCCACCTGGAGGCTAGATCCTTATCCCACAAGCTGCTTCGCCAAGGATATTACTGGCCGACAATGCATCGTGACTCAATTGAATACGTCAGAAAGTGTGACCGATGTCAGAGATATGCCAACGTCCAGAGACAGCCCGTCGTCGAGCTTACACCTTTGAGTGCCCCATGGCCGTTTGCGCAATGGGAGATGGATATCCTTGGGCCCTTTCCCGTGGCGTCGGGGCAGAGGAAGTTCCTCCTGGTGGCGATTGACTTTCACCAAGTGGGTTGAAGCCGAGCTGCTGGCGAAAATCACAGAAGCTAAAGTGCAAGACTTCGTCTGAAAATCAATCGTTTGCAGGTTCGGCCTGCCGAGAACCCTAATTACCGATAACGGGCGGCAATTTGCAGGAGCGAGATTCGCCGAATTTTGTGAAGACCTAAACATCTCCCACAACTTCACATCGATAGCCCATCCTCAGACGAACGGCGAAACTGAAGTGACCAACAGAACTCTGCTGCAAGGGATCAAGACAAGGCTCGAAAAAGTGAAGGAAACTTGGGCAGACGAACTTTATCATGTGTTGTGGGCATACCGAACTACCCAAAGGCTGCCGACGGGGGAGACCCCCTTCGCTCTAGCCTTCGGAACGGAGGCTGTTATCCCAATTGAGCTCAAGCTCCCGTCGGCACGAGTCGTGGCATTCAACGAACATCGCAACTCGCAAGGTCTTCAAGCTAACCTCAACTTGCTAAAAGAAAAGCGGGAGGTAGCTCAAGTCCGGATGGCAATCTACAGACAGAAGATCGCCTGCTATTACAATTCCCGGGTCAAGACTAAAGTCTTTAGAGCAGGAGATCTAGTGCTTCAACGAGCCGCTATCTCGCAACCTCAGGTCGGGGAAAACTCGCCCCAAATTGGGAAGGCCCATACGAAGTCAAAGAAGTAGTCCGGTCTGGAACTTATTACCTCAAGGAGCTCGGAGGAGCAGACCTCCCGCGGCCATGGAGCTCGGAGAACTTACGAATATATTACCGATAATTTTATTTTAAATAAAATTTTATATCTGCATGTCTTCTCTCTTGGCACGAGCCTATATCGACAGGACAGTCAAAACAAATCATGTCGAGAGCAGGAGGAGAACTTCATCTCGACAAAATTGAAGGTCCGGTTCTCCTTAGACCGGATGGGGGGAGAGGCCCCGCAACGCCCATATGTGCCCCCACAGCCCTGTTAGGGACAGGAGGAGGACCTCGCCCTAACTTGAGCAAAGTCGAAGGCCCGGTTCTCCTTAGATCGGGTGGGGGGAGAGACCCCGCAACGCCCATATGTGCCCCCATAGCTCTGTTAGGGACAGGAGGAGGACCTCGCCCTAACTTGAGCAAAGTCGAAGGCCCGATTCTCCTTAGACCGGATGGGGGGAGAGGCCCCGCAACGCCCATATGTGCCCCCATAGTCCTGTTAGGGACAGGAGGAGGACCTCGCCCTAACTTGAGCAAAATCGAAGGCCCGATTCTCCTTAGACCGGATGGGGAGAGAGGCCCCGCAACGCCCATATGTGCCCCCATAGCCCTGTTAGGGACAAGAGGAGGACCTCGCCCTAACTTGAGCAAAGTCGAAGGCCCGGCTCTCCTTAGACCGGATGAGGGGAGAGGCCCCGCAACGCCCATATGTGCCCCTATAGCCCTGTTAGAGACAAGGGGAGAACCTCATCCTAACGTAAGCTAAAACCGAATACGTCAGGAATAGGGGAAGAACCCCGTCCTAACACCAATTAAGGTCTGGTCATCCAAGACCAGATCAGAAGAGAGGGACCTCCTACCTCAATGGCCCCTTCGCGCTCTCGCGACCCCACCAAGAGCAGAGGGAAAACCCTCACTCGAAAAAAAAAAAAGAAAAAAGAGGAGGGGAGTTAAAAAGGAAAGCGACAGACTACGTCAACGACGAATGGAAAACAAGCAGCATCAAAGATGCAGGGAACCTCATCTCAGTGAGGACTAGGGTTCTCATCAAAATCCTCGACCTTCAAGAAAACTCTCCCCACAAACTAGAGATAAGATGGCTTCCTCAAGGTGACGAGAAGCTCGAACCTCTGAGCTCGGGTTCTAAGAGGGGGCGTCAAACCCGAGCGACCCCGGACAAGTCTGCAGCCGCGAACGAGAGGACGGGCCAATGCGACGATAATCGGGTACCTCCGAACGGCGTCGATATCAAGCAAGGCAAAAGCCGAAAGAAGCTCGGCAAACAACAATTCAACACGCGAGTAAAAGAGGTAACAAAAAATTCTCTTCTCATTTCATTAATTAAGTGTACATTACAGAGCCCTTAAGGCTGAAGAAGAAAGGTGACCGGAAAAACGAGTCGACGCGGCAACGACCAGTAACCTCCGGACGACGTCGACAAAAAAAAAAAAAAGAAAAAAGAAAAAAGAGAAAGAGAGAAGAAGAGAGAAAGCAGACGAAAGGGAAAAGAGGAGGGGAATACAACAATAACAATGGTAAATGAAAGAAATTCAGCAGGCGACAATTTGACACAAGATGCAGACAAAATAACAGAATCTCCTTCTCATTCTTAATTAACAAGTTGTGTGTTATAAGACCCCGAGGGCTTAGGAGAAAGAACGTTACTACAAGGCTCGAAAGGAACACATTAGGGACCACTTCATGTTCCCGACTTCTCCTTCCAGTTCCATCCTTTTTAGCAGTATTTTCTAGTGCGTGTGATAAACCCCTCTGCTCTCACCCCCTGCCTTGTTCCGCTCCATTGCCGAAGCCCCAACCCTAGGGGGAAAAGGGGGGATAGAATCCCAAGGATAGCGACGGCGACGGCAGCGGCGACGACGACCTGCTTCAAGAAGAACCGGAGGTACCCCGGAGGCCGCCGTGGCGCTGGAGGCGTGCCCCACCACCGCATACTCCATGACGACCACCATCCTAGGTACTTCGGCAAGGTCGGCATACGCTACTTCCACCGTCCCCGCAACAAGTTCTACTGCCCCACCGTCAGCGCCGACCGCTTCTGGTCCCTCGGCCCCGATGACGTCAAGAATTCCGCCACAGCTTGTGACGACAACTCTGCCCCCCTTGACCGGTGTCACCCCGTTCAACTACACCGAAGTTCTCGAGCGGAACGCGCTCGCCGGTTGTTTCCGTTACTAAATCTCTGTTGTTGAAGGAATTCTCCCTCGAGCCCCCTTTGAGGCAGTGGGAACCCTCAGTGACAGTTCGACAGCCGGAGAATTCGCAGGCCACTATTTTTCCCCTTTTACTCCTTTTGGTTCGTGGCATCCTCTCGAGATTGGCCTCCGAGGCAGGGGCCCCGGCGGGAGAACCCCTCGAAGGGACTTGGAAGATTGAAGGCGGTGGGGTACCGACGGAGATGGCGAAGACTGATGCGAAAAGGACGTCGAGGGAGTGACTAAACTCTCAAGCAGAAAAAAGATGTCGACTCTCAGGCGAAGTGAAGCCCCTGGAGGGAAGAAGGGGGCTTAAATAAGCGACGGGACCTGGCGCAGTTATGGTGGCGGATATCCCTAGATCAACCGGTGCCCGCCACGTGTCCCACTCACCGCAGCGTAGGGTTGACCGCTGGCGGAACCATTATGGCGTGGCGCTTGGGGCTACGCTCCGGTGGGAATTCCGAAAGGACCCTTCGGATCGCCCTAATTGGAAAAAGACCCCAGCACGCGTGCATTAAATGCCAAAATATCTGAGGACGATCGTGCACGAAATTCAGATGAACGACTTCGGTTGCGAAAATTTTTCTGTACTTCTTTCGTTCGAAACTCGAACTCAGAAGTAGGGGGACTGGTGTTGGGTATAAAATTCCCCCCAGCCGAAGTTCGCGTCAGGAGCGACCCCTCGGGGATTCTACCGGCATCCAACCAGCAGGGCAACTTCTCTCCGACGGCCCCTCTCCAGACTTCGTCCGGACTCCTACGGGAGCCGGACCTCGCCCCCGACTTCAATTACAGGTAGACTCCGTCCGGACTCCTACGGGAGCCGGACTTCGTCCCCAACTTCAATTGCAGGTAGACTCCGTCCGGACTCCTACGGGAGCCGGACTCCGTCCCCGACTTCAGCTGCAGGTAGACCTCGTCCGGACTCCTACGGGAGCCGGACCTCGCCCCCGACTTCAATTGCAGGTAGACTCCGTCCGGACTCCTACGGGAGCCGGACCTTGCCCCCGACTTCAATTGCAGGTAGACTCCGTCCGGACTCCTACGAGAGCCGAACTTCGTCTCCAACTTCAATTGCAGGTAGACTTCGTCCGGACTCCTACGGGAGCCGGACCTCGCTCTCGGCTTCAACTGCAGGTAGACTCCGTCCGGACCCCTACGGGAGCCGGACCTCGTCCCCGACTCCAACTGCAGGAAGACCCCTTCCGGACTCCTATGGGAGCCGGACCTCGCCCCCGACTTCAACTGCACGAAGACTCCGTCCGGACTCCTACGGGAGCCGGACTTCGCCCCCGACTTCGATTGCAGGTAGACTCCGTCCGGACTCCTACGGGAGCCGGACTTCGCTCTCGACTTCAACTGCAGGTAGACTCCGTCCGGACCCCTACGGGAGCCGGACCTCGTCCCCGAATTCAATTGCAGGAAGACTCCGTCCGGACTCCTACGGGTGCCGGACTTCGCCCCCGACTTCGATTGCAGGTAGACTCCGTCCGGATTCCTACGAGAGCCGGACTTCGCTCTCGACTTCAACTGCAAGTAGACTCCGTCCGGACCCCTACGGGAGCCGGACCTCGTCCCCGACTCCAACTGCAGGAAGACTCCATCCGGACTCCTACAGGAGCCGGACTTCGCCCTCGACTTCAACTGCGGGAAGACTCCGTCCGAACTCCTACGGGAGCCGGACCTCGCCCCCGACTTCGATTGCAGGTAGACTCCGTCCGGACTCCTACGGGAGCCGGACTTCGTCCCCAACCGAACTTCGGCCGGCGGGCCTGGACCCCCTGGCAGGCCGCAGTAACAGCCACGACCCTACTCCACTTCCTGCGACGGATTCCGCGCGGCTCCATCACTCCCTGGCAGGCCGCAGTAACAGCCACGACTCTGCTCCACTTCCTGCGACAGATTCGGTGCGGCTTCACTTCCGGTGGCAGATACCGCACAGTTTCTCCACCCTCTGGCAAGTCGCGACAACGGACGCCGCTCCACTCTCCACGACAGGCTCCACGTGGCAGGCCACAATGATGGCCACGATTCCGCTCCATTACCCTTCGTAGCAGACCCCTCCTGGCTCCGAACGGCCCACTGACAGACGGTTACAAAACATCGCCATCAATCTGTTGCACCCTCCGTCTATAAAAAGGGGACCCCGATACGTTATTCTCTAAGTTCTAATTCTTATCCCAAAACTCTACTAAAATTTTCGTTCGAGCACTCCATTCTTGTTGAGGCAGAGAACTGACTTGAACGTCGGAGGATCTTGCCGGAGCAACCCCAACTCCGGTTTAGACTTCTTTTGCAGGTCTCGGCGGCGACCGCGACTCCCTCAACTCCAGCTTCTCCGATGCAGGCGGATTTTTGCACCAACACCTGCCATAAGAAGAAATTACTCTTTCCATCAAACTTGTTGATCTCCATCTTGATTGATCATGTCTTCTCCATCTTTAGTCTTGCTCACTACCACTGTAATCTGCGTCCTTGTACTGTCTCGCTCTGATACCATTTGTTGGATGGATGTCTGACCAGGACACCATCTCCCAAGACCTTTTCGATACCGCACGATGCAGCAGAAAAAAAGAAAAAATAAAATAGAATATAATCAATTACGTGGATCAGCCAAAAAAAGGGCTCGTCTCCACGGAACATGCAAACTTCACTATGAGAAAAGAAATATTACAAGAGAAGATCTCACCCTCAATCCTCGTACACCCAATTTTTTCCTCATAGAAAGTTCTCCCTCACAAAAGCTCTCTCTAGGAAGACCCCCCTGAATCCCTGAAGCGACCGCTGTCTGCTGTCTAGGAGCCTTTTTACTCCTCTCAGTGCCGTATGCTCTCTCTCTCTGGTTCGGGTTCTCTGGTTTTCAACTGCTGAAGGGAACCGCGCACGACCACCAAGCCACACCACGCCTCTGTTCCATTGTATCGGGCCTTTTAAAGGCTTAAACGACCCAATTAGAACTTGTTTAGGAGTCATAATTAGGCCCAATCAAGCCCCGAACTGTTGGATCGTCACCGCAATCAACCCACGCCCTCCGATCACGCGCCGATCCACGGAGCAGTGCCGTTGACTGCGAGAAATGCGTGGGAAACGCCCACGCAGTCCACGGACTTACCTGTGCACCGCCCGATCCACGGTGGACTGGGCAAACGGGCTCCCAACAGGCGTCTGGGCCCAGGCCGGCCCGCGCATGGGCTTGGGCCGCGCCTGCGCCTAGGCCGCGCCCAGGCCTGGGCCAAGCAGCGCGCGCTGGGCAACGCCCTGCCACGCGCGGCCGCATCACCGCTGCTCCGCCGGCCCACCGCCGGCAGTCCTCCGCCATTTCGGATTCCATGTCGTCTTCAATCGTGAGTATCTTGATCATCCGGACTCCGTTTGGGGTGATCTTGATCTCGTTGGACTCCGTTTTTCGTCGCAAACCTCACTGTGGACTCAATGTGGACCAAATCTCGAGGCGTCAAATCTTAACAAATTCTTTTCCGTAAGGCTCAATACGTCAAATGTCACATCAAAATTGCCCTTTTTGCAGAGGACATGGATGAGGATGTTGTAGAAGAAGAGGCCAGGGACTATGGAGGGGTCAATAGAGAGGATCTTCCAGAAGGCAATGGCCACCCACTTGGAGTCACGGCCATAATTTGTAAGTTAATCCAAAAGCCCACTTAAGTGACAGGAGGGGTATTTGGTCATTCACTCCTTAACAATTCTGTACTTCTTTTGGCTATAAAGTTGGGAGCTGGATCAATCTTAGTTGTAAACTCAAAGATGCATGGAACAGCATAATTTGTAATTGAATCATTTCTTATATTTATCAAGTAGTCTGGCATTGAATAAGAATATATTCTTCTAGATTTTTTCCCTCTTAAATCTTTAACAGGAACAACCAGCATCAGATTGAAGATAGCACTCCTATCATGCGTACAAGAAGGCAGTGCTTGTATGGTACTTCTCAAAGAAATGTTCAGGCTTGGGTCCTTGTGTCATAATGCATGAGTTACTTTCTTGGTGGATTTAAGTGACCTTTTCCTGGTGGGAAAGATAAAAAGCTCTAATTTCTAGATTAGATGGCCTACGGCTTACATGCTAGTCAAGTGATTGATTAAAAAGCTACAGATTTCTGACAGTAATTGATAGAAAAGCTACATATTTCCAACAGTGCTCCATGCAACTTTTCCCTAAATGGGTTACATGCTAGTCAATTGATTGACAGAAAAGCTTGATCTGCAATGGTGCTTCTTGCAACTTTTTCCAAATTGATGGTTCTCAAGCAAGGTCACAAATACTCGTAATGACTACAAAGTAAAGAGCTTTAAATGAAAGAAAACAGACAACAGATGAATGGACTAAAAACAGACCTAAGTCGAGGAAACTTTTATATTAAGTTGCAGGAAACAGCAAAAACCTTTGAAAACACCAAATGCATAGCAACACTAATTAGTGCAAGTATCGTTCAAGCAGCATCTTTGAAAACACCAAATGCATAGCAACACTAATTAGTGCAAGTATCGTTCAAGCAGCATCATACGTATGATGAAAGTTTTTTTCCCCTCTAAAACAATATCTGATTGAATTCTTCCCTGCAGAGCATCAAAACAGGAGCACGCCAACTGCCTCATAATTCATAGAACATGAATTACAACAATTGGAAATTGTATCTACCTAGGAGACTCAAGATGATAAAGGCATTCTCAGATCCTTCCGTGAATAAAAATTCCTCCGTCCAAGCTTCACAAGCTTCTTAGCCTCCTCCACTCTTGACAACTTTACCAGCCCATCCACCACCTCCTGCAGCACTGATGCATCCACAACACAGCGGTGGCTCATGCTATCATTACAACACTTGAGAGCCAGGTCGAGATCCCCAGCCTCACAAAGACTGGGGATCAGTGTCTCGAAGGTCCCCCTGTTGGGAGCACAGTCATTCTTCGTCAAATCCAAGTACAGCCTCTTGGCCATTTTCAAGTTCCCGTCTTGGCAGTATCTTTTGATCAGAGCATTGAAAGAGAAAGTGTCGGGCTTTGGTCCAACCCGCCTCATTTCATCGACAAGCTCCACTGCCTCAGAAATCTTTCCTTCTGAAACCAGTGCCCTCAGCTTCGCATTGAAGCTCTTGGTATCCGGCTCGATATTTTTCTCACCCATTAAAGTCCAAATTTTTTTGGCGTCGGAGAATCTCTTGTTTGAATAGAAACCATTCAACAGAGTATTGAAGGAGATCAAATCAGGGGCGATCTCATTCTTCTCCATGAGGCTCAACACATCGAAGGCCGCATCAAGATCGCCCTTTTCACAAAAGGAGCGGATGAGGATGTTGTAGGAGAAGATATTGGGGACGATGGAGGGATCGGCGGCAGGGATCTCCCGGAAGACTGCGAACATCCGGTCG
Source organism: Elaeis guineensis (assembly GCF_000442705.2). Taxonomy (NCBI): domain Eukaryota; kingdom Viridiplantae; phylum Streptophyta; class Magnoliopsida; order Arecales; family Arecaceae; genus Elaeis; species Elaeis guineensis. The sequence continues at coordinate 93,014,431 of NC_025998.2, read as the reverse complement.
GAATCGCCAGCATCGGCGCAGGCGCTGAGGAGGGCGTTGAAGGACATGACGGAGCGGGAGCAGCCGAGGGCGGGGAGCTGGTGGAAGGAGGCGGCAGCGTTGGCGGGCATGCCGGCCTTGCCGTAGAGGGAGATGAGGCGGACGGCGAAGCCCTCGCGCGCGATATCGGCGGGGTAGCGTTTCTGTTCCTCGAGGATGGCCTCGACGGCGTCGGGGCGGCCGACGGCCGCGAGGCGGCGGACGACGATCTCGTAGATGCGGTGCTTGCAGCGGAAACGGTAGGACTCGGACGACTTCTTGAAGGCGGCGACGAGCTTGTCGGGGTTGTGCTCCCGGGAGAGGTAATTGATCGTTGTCTTCAGGCGCTTCGGGGAGGAATTAGGGTTAGGGTCAGGGTTATGGTTTCCGGAGGAGAAGAGGCGGCGGAGACATTGGGGAACGCGGAGGAGGCGAGATGACATCTTCTTCAGCCTTCTGGTTGGGACTTGGGAGTTCGAGAGTGGGGGGGGGGGGGGGGGGAGGGTTTAGGTGAGGTTTTGAGTTCATTGGAGAAATGGTCGGACCTCAGAGCGGACCGGTGGATTGCATATAATAATAGGAAGATAGGTAGCATGAATGTTGAATATTGCTTTAGCCCATTCATTATGTTGCCTGGCGTTTGGCGATCTAATTGATATCATGACAGCAAGCTAAGATCATTGATGGTTCAAATTCCAGAATAATTTAATTTTTAATAATTTAAAATTATTATATTTGATTGTCATAAGGCAATGATTAAAGATTTTTGAATATGTATAAATAATTTATTTGATATACTATGAAAATTTAAGATTATTAACTATATAATACTAAAAAAATATGGTCAAAAGTCTCAGAGATACAGAAGAAGAGGAATGTCTCAGATTATCATTGGATTACAAAATAAAATCATCGATTCGAGTCACCCTCTCAACAAAACTTTGAGAGTTGGGATTGAAGATTGGGACAAAGAAAATTTTAGAAAAATATCTAATAAATTTTTTCTCTTTCTAATCATCACGGCAAGAAAAAGAAGAATTTCCTTCTCTTTTTCTATAGAGCTACTCACCCAAAAAAAATATGACGGAAAAAAAAAAAAAATTTTACGAGAATATTTTGATTAATATATTTTAATATAAGATCACCGTGATGGAGTGATGTTGAATACCCGTCCTCAAGAGCGGTTTCCTATCACCGTGTTGGATGGCGATTTGAGGAGTGAGGGTGTAGAATCATCTTGGTACAACCAAATGCGATGATTTTATCACTTTTATCTACATCACTCTTGATCTTAGATAGATCACCCCATATCGAATGCCCTCTTAACGAGAGTAGGAAGGATTTGGTACACTCAACTATGATGAATAATTCTATTGCTGCTAAATTCTAGAGAGATCGGTAGAAGACGAGCTGGTGATCAATTTGAGAACGAGCTTGAAGTTTGGTGAGAGACTGAGGAGGATAACTCCTCAACTTGTAACCAAATATTCACTTATCAATGTTTATCTGGCGGGGATTCTTTGATGCTCAAGTTAGTCAAAGTTTAGAGAATAGTCGAAATAGAGAGAGAATTAGAAGACTTCTATCCTAAAGAACTTATCTGAGGATCCCTTCCACCCTCCTTTATATAAAGGGGGATTTATGGGCCATTACGCCGGATTTTTCGAGTGTAGTCATGGCATTTATAGGCTTAAAATATAGATAGTTATTACATCCATGATGGACCGTCATGAGTAGTTATTGCACCCACAATGTTGGATTTATTGCCCCACATTTGTGCAAATAAAGAAAATGGCCTGAAAGATCTATCGAAGCTATTTAGTCCTTTAATTATCAGTCATTGGTATATGTTCGAGGATAGAGCTTGATAAATAGCTAAGGCTGAGAGAATATTCCATATAGTCCAAGGAGTCAGGTCGGTAAATATCCAAGGTTGAAAAATTTAGTTATCTCTATAACATTTGCCCCCACTCTCAAGCCCAAAGAGGTATCTTCACTTCGAGCAATGGGAGATAGTTGATTTTTTATTTATTTTGACCTCGATCATTGACAAAGAATCGAAGTGATGGCCTTGATGACATCACTTTGAATGAAGAATGGAAGATTCTTAATTAGTATTTGATGCATCGCTTCAGACTCGATCAGTATTTAATGTCACTTTGGAGGTTGCATTGCAATATGAGATGCAATAATCAGGGCGATGCACCATTTAGGTTGGAAATAGCAATCTTTAAAGTTGCATTGCAATGATGAGATGTGATAATCAAGATAGTGAGACATTTAGGCCAGAAACTGTGAGCTCGATGGGGCTGGAACTAGGTTGGAATTGGGTCAGATAGGCCTAAGCCGCAACCCTACCTAAGCTCAGCCCAAAATTTTTTTCAGACTCTGGATCGGGCTTAAGCCCAATTTTTTTTAAAAAAAATTAGGCTGGAGTCCAACCCGAGCCTAGGCCCAAGCTTGATCCGAACTTGATTGGGCTAGCCTGAAGCACCCATTTGGCCAAAAATTGGGCTAGCGCTAATTCTGGCTTGCCTTGCTCCTCTGGGTGGTGGAGCTAATGCAAACGATGTAGCTAAAGAGATGGAAGATAGGCTCGCTATTGTTGGCCAGGATGATATCGAGGATGATGGAGAGGAGGGTGACATAGATGGTGATGGACTCACGGTGGCAGGTGATGAATGGGGAGAAGATGATGGTGAAGAAGGGGGTGGTGGCACTGATGGCCTGGTTAAAGAATATTGGAATGTAGCGGATTTGATGATGCTAAGGGAAGCAATCTTGAGGAGCTTGCGATGGGAGGAGACAAATTGTTGGGGGATGAGGTGAAGCTACAGGATGGTGGTGGTGTTGTAGGTGGAGCAGACAAGCATGTATAGAAGGAGATGAGGATGATAGTGATGGTGGAAGAGGAGGAGTTGGTGGCAATATCAAAGGGGTGGGAGAGGAAGGGAGGAGGAGGAAGAGGAGAACTTCAAACCCTAGCCCCAAGTCAAAAAAAAGGAGCGATTTTCACTATCGAGTCTAAGCCTAACTTAAGCTAATCGGGTAGATTGAAGATCGAGCCTGTATTTGAGTCGGACTCAGGCTGAGCCAATGGTATATTCAAGCCTGGGCCGAAAAAAATGGATGGCATATACGAGCCCAAACATGGTCTGATCTATTTGGGCCTAGCCCATAGCCCAATTTGAAGTCGGGTTGGCCTGAGCTCATTTCCAGCCTTAGATCCTAGAGATCATACTCTGGCTGATCTCCTACTGTCACAAGGCAGGAGCCGATTGTCTTTAGTTATTACTATGCGAATCAGGCTATGTGGCACGATTTGGAGGTCGATGCACCAAAGGGTCATGTGATCTGGTGTTACTGACGTGTGTCACGTGTCGAAATTTAGAACAAGCATAGTGACTGATGCGCTGATCTTGGCCATTGGTGCATAGTACAAATAGGGTGTTGGCTCCATGATTGATTTTGATGATTGCTAAATTTTGAGTAATTATGATTCTAATCATATGTTTCAAGATTGGATGTAGAATTTTTCAAGTATTCAAAATGAAGAATTTATCTTAAAGATAAATCCTCTCAAGATATCATGCCAAAGTACTTAAAAGAATAAGTTCATACAAGTTTAGATAGTTCGTTGTGAAGAAAATAAAATTGAAAGAAAATAAAATGAAAGTGAAAAAAGTAAATATCATTTGAAAGCATTATGGTCAAAAAAATTCAAGTTTGAAAAGTCAAACAATGAAAAAAAATTAAGTTGGAAAGTTTAGAGCCAAGGAAGAAATCGAGCCGACTCTATCACGAAACGGAACTGAAACTTTAGCTTGGCACACAGCCAAGCTGGCTCGAAATGGATCCAAGCCGACTCTGTCAGAAAGATAGAGAACTACATTTTCTGGATGTCTGCTCGAGCCAGCTCGACTGCAACTCGAGCCCGCTCGACTGTACAGGGATAGCAATAACGACTAATTTTTTGTACTTTTTCAATGGCTAGTTTTTATGTGTAACAGCTATTCCAAGCTCTCTAACAGTTAAAACACACTCTCAAGCCTTTTTCAAGGTTATAAAAAGCTAGAGAATTATTTGAAAAGCAAGAAAAAAGGATTGAAAAGAGAAAAATATTTAGATTTGTGAGGTTTATTGTATATCCTATGGAGAAATGTGTCCCAGAGCCAATCGTTAAACGATTGTGCTCATTTTATAAATTATATATAAATTTTTATTAATAAAAATTATTTAGTATTTTTATTACAAATTGACCATCTTTGAACTCTTATGTTGTAATGAAGTCCTTAGGACTATAATTAATCGACAAAGAAGGATTTATCGTTAAGTTCTTAAAAATATTCATGACCAAATTGTTGGGAATAGTGTCTCAAAACCAATCGTCAGTCTGTTGACGGTTGTGCTCATTTTTGTATATGTACATGAATTATGAATTAATAAAAATTATTTTGATATTTTTTATTACAAAATATTTCATCTTCCAATGAACTCCTATGTTATGATGAAGTCCTTAGGACTATTCAGACTTGACAAAAGAGGATTTATCGATTAGTCCTTAAATTTGTTCGTGATCAAATGATACGTTGTTACCAAGGACGACAACGTTTATCAAGCATAGGTCGTTGTGTGTCATATAGGTTGGTTGTCCTCTTAACCAATGAGTGTGGAGACACTGGTATGGCATACAGGTGAGATGTAAGGGTATATCTGCACTGAACGTGACCGACTCCGGAGCTATTTCTACTGTCAAGATTTGCTCCGATGGAATATGGGTATAAATATCCCTCCGACCTGAGATCGCCACGGTGACTTGCAAGCAACTCACTACACTTAGGCACTGGACTACCTGAATTTCTAATTCAGTGACGGAAGGCTACTGGGTGTAGTCAAGTACTTGACTTGTCGGTGCGTGTGTCAAGATGGGATTGACCACTCGAATTTAGGAGCTGTGTACAGTCATGTTTCAATTTAGCAAAATTTTGGCCAGGGTAGTCTTTGTGAGGAGTCATAGGACTGTTTGAGTTAAGCACGATTCGGATGATTTAATCAGGGTTGACAGTTTAACTCTGAGTCGTCCTAAACACAGAGGTCAAAAAGATGAATTATACAGTAACCATATTCACGTAGGTTCTGAGTATTGCGATTGCGACTATTCGACCTATCCGATCGTCGGATACCATAGCTAGATGGTCACTTCGATTAGTACAGAATTGGTTCCTATGCTACCGGCTTAGGTTCGAACCTGCGGGGTCACACACATTAGAAGTTTCTATCTGATCTGATGGCTGATGAAGAGTCCTAATGCTCATGGACTATGAGTCCTACGTATCTGAGACTCTATGATCGAGAATCAGGATTCTCTGATCACGAGTCCCACACATTTTGGGTACCGGAGTCAAGAGTCCCACTGGTTTGGGACTCTTCGATCAGGATTACATATCGATGAATTCTGATGCCCGATTACCCATCGGATTTGGACTCAATATTTATGAGAAGTTTAATTAGTAATTTGATCATTAATTAACTCAATTTGATTGAGTAATTATTTTTGGATCAAGTCCAATTGAATTGGATTCAGTTGGGTTTGACCCGATTAGGTTAAGAGTTGACCTAATCGTCGAGATGGTTTGGTCCCTGATTTGATCAGGGGTTGGGCTTAATCAATTCCTGATTTGATTAAGATTTTATTGAGCCTAATTAAGCCTAATTAAGTTAGATTTAAATTAGTCTAATTGGACCTAACTTATTTGGTTCAATTAGGTTGGTTTAAATAATGAAACCACCTTGACCCATTCTCCCTGCACCACCTCACTTCCACTGCGCCCATTTGATTTCACGAGAAGGAAGTTCTCATGAATTTTTTCTCATGCAAAGCCCTCCTCATACCCTACTTTAATGTGCCAAATGAGTGGATAAGGATGATTGGTTGGCCATTCAAATTCAAAACAAAATTTGAATTTGAATGAGCAACCAATCTTAGCGCCTTGACCTTATCCTCTTTTAGTGTCCCATTTATTACACGAGAAAATGTTTCTCATGAAATCACTCACGCACAAATTAAGCCATGCCCTCCTCTTCTCACGCCCTTAGTGGATAGGGATAAATTGATTTCCATTTGAATTTAAAATTTGATTTGAATTCAAATGTGCAATTACTCATCTTTATCCTCTCACGTGGATAAGATGTTTGACATTGTTTTAAAAGGAGGAGAAGAGTGGGGTGTGTGCAAGAAAAAAAATTTTGAAGAGAAAATCTGGATGTGAGGAATCCTTGTGTGCAAGGTGAAGGTCTATATCCTTTCGAGAGAAAAAGAAAGAAAAGAAAGAAAAAGTGTGCGCAGGGTTTCAGTGAGTTCTTCAGGATTTCAGTCTGGAGTTCGGGAAGTGAGAAGGTGAGCTACGAGTGTCGTGAGCCCACCAAATTTTAGAGAGATCTTCAACATCCTCTCAAGTACGTCTGCTGATAATCTGGAGTATCCAAAAAATCGACAAACATCGATCAAAGGAGTTCGATCAGCATTGACCATCGAAAGGGCTCTACAACGAGCTAGCACTCGTGAGGAGTCGATCAGATCGGAAGCTTCGTGTGAACGATCCGCAGAGGCCAGACACACTGTGTGGCTATATCACAATGATTAGACTCTCTCGACGGTGATCAGATTATGGTGATCTACTATCCGCACAAAGGTATTGTGTTCTGAATACATTACAGTAAAGTGTTTACTGTTCAAATTCGAATTTCAAATTTAAATGCATGCATGCTATATATCATATTTAGATCCTAGTGTAGGATAAATTTTTATTAATTAATTAGATTAATTAATAATTTTTATTATAAAATAGTAATTTTAAAAAATTTTAAAATTACCATTTTATCCCTGCACTGAATTTTTTCCACACAAATGATATACTATTACTAGGACGATAGCGATATCAAGTATAGATCGTTGTGTGCCATATGAGTTGATTGTCCTCTAAACCAAAGAGTGTGGAGATACTATTATGGCATGCAGATGGAATGTAGGAGTACATTCGCATCGAACATGACCATGTGTCGAGTACTCTGCTGTCAAGAGTAACTCGTGAAAGGTATGGATATAAGTATCTCTTAGATCTGAGACTATCACAATAACTTGTAAACAACTCACTGTACTTTAGTATCGAACCATTTGAGTTTCTAATTCAGTAACGGAAGGTTACTGGATACAGTCAAGTACTTTCAAGTCAGTATATGAGTCAAGATGGAATTAACCCCTCTGAATTAGTAGGAGATTGTATTAGTGTATTTCAATTTAGCAAAATCTTGGTTAGGATAATTCATGAGATGGATTTGAAAGATTGAAATACAATATGATCGACTAAATTAAGGTTGACAGTTAAACCCTAGGTCACCTTGAGCATTTGGGTCAAAGGGATAAATTATACGGTAACTATACGTCAGTAGGTCTAGAAGGTTGCTTTGCAATACTTTGACCTATCCGATCATCGGGTCATCATTGTTAGATGGTTACATCGATTGGTATAGAAAGTTATTTCTATACTACCGACCTAGGTTTGAACCTATGAGATCATATGCATTAGAAGATTTGATCAGATCTGATAGTTGAAGAGTCCAATTGGATTGTGGCTCTGATGACGAGTCCTACTGGGACTAAGACTCTGAAGGAGAGTCCTACTAGGATTGAGACTCTATTTTTAATAGAGAATTAATTAGTAATTGACTCAATTTGATTGAGAAAAGAGTTTCGGATCAAGTCTAATTGAATTAGATTTAGTTCGACTCAGATTGGATTTGATATGATCAATCCTGATTACAAAGAAAAAATTGATCCTGATTCGATCAGGGTTTGGAATCATAATGGAGATCAAGCCATGGTTTGTGAAGATGCCTCTCGAAGCTTTGCCTCAATAGATAGAAGTAGGCTTTACTCAAAACCGTTTGCTGGTTCCATCCCTTTGCTTTACCTTCCCTGAGCAGCCATCGAAGCTCATTCCTAAATGAGTTAGAAATTTAATGAGATATTTAGATTTCTAATTAGATTAGATTCATTTTTATTAGTAGGTTCAATCCAAATTTGATTTGAATTAGAATCAGATTAGGAATGAAGAGTCCTTGTCAACTTGGACTCTATCCTTATCTCCTTGTGCCACACATGGACCCTTGCCCATATCTCCATGCCAAATAGGATTTGGCTTGACCTTTTTAGTGTCAAAGTAGTAGACCCAATAAGGGTAGGTGGCAATAATTTATGACTCATAATTCTATCTCTGATCAAATTCAAATGCGATCTGAATTAGAGATAAGATGAAAATAGGAAAAGAAAATTTTCATATAAGAAAGGTTGTTGGTGCCATAATAATTTTTTCTTTATTTTTCTTAAAGAGTTATTGAGGGTATGAGATGCTAAAATCCTTCTCCACATTGTACAGCTTTTTTTGGAATTTTTTGGATGCCCAAAGCTGATTTGTAGCATGGTGATTATGGCCCTCTTCCTTGGGATGAAAAACCCTAGTCTTTGCCTATAAAAATGGGTCACCTCTTCTTGGCATCATATATCCCTTCCCTTGCTGGTTTTTATTTTTTCAGAGCTCCTTTCCTCCTCCTCTCTTCCTCCTCTAGATCTCTTCATCTTTTGGAGTGTCCAAGGTGCCTGAAGAAAAAGAAAGAAATCAGCTGTCAAAGTTGCTTATAGGCTAGCACCTCCAAGTTCCTGATCTGCGTCAGTCATCGTGTGGATTTTCTTATAGAGGCCAGATGATTTTATGTGGTTGTGAGTGACCTAAGAAATACCTTCTCCAACCATTGGATTAAATAAAATTAATATCAAAATTATTTGGTAATATTTTCTATTTTATCCTGATCGCAATGTTAGATCTAGAATTTCAACATCGATGAGATCGATGTGTTTTTATTTTCAGATCTAAAGTATATATTTTTTATATCATAGATCATGATGTAGTAGTCTAAGATTAGATCTTCTATATATGATTAAAATTAAATTATTTAATCTTTTATTTTTATTGCATATAAATTTTAAAATTACATGCATAGCATTACTGCATATTTCCTTCAATTGATATCAGAGCAAGGTTATTTTGATATGAATTATTATAACTTTAGATTTTGATGTTAGATTTAATTATTTATGATTTAGATTAGATCTAAATAAGTTTATTTTTAGATCTAATTATCATCTATTTAAATTAGATATTCTGAGTAGTAAAGTATTCGGATTGGATAATCACTAGGCCATCCAGTCATAGGAGCAAGTAGGGTTTCATGACTCTCTCTTCTCATTCAATGGGGTGCTCTTCATGACGTGTAGGGGTGTCACTATGAGGTCCCATGAAGAATAAAGTGAAAGAAAAAAAATTACTTTCTTACAAAATCTTAAATCTTGAAATCCTAGGTATTGTTGTATGTGATGCAAGTTGTGAAGAAACTAGTTACATCTAATCTTGATTAATCAAAATTATTTTAATTTTAAATCATAAAAATTTAGATTTGATTTAAAAGATTTTATGATTTAATGTGAAGAGTTTACATGAGAAAATTATTTTCAAAATCTAAAACATGTTGATGCAAAACTTAATTAAGAATTAAGTGTTAAGTTGATTGGATCTACAATTGTGATTTAAAATCTAATGACGTTGCATAAAACATGGAGCGTAGATTAGCTCAAATCAGATCCTTCTCTTTAATTGGGTTAGACCTAAGGTTAGAATCAAAAAATTGATTAATCATATAGAAAAATTGATTAAGTCTAACTAAGTGTTGAATTAGATTAATCAGGATTTCTCTAGTACAATAGTTGTAGATAGTCAAGTCCATATCTTTGATTAGACCAAATAGACTTTGATTGTGGCTCAATGGTTGAACCTGAATCATTAGATTGGTCAAATCAAAGCTAATTAATCAATTAGTGTCTAAGGTAAGTTTGGCATTTCAATTGGTAGTTTTTAATTGAGAGCGGCTTACCTGACCATTTCGAAGGTGTATAAGACAAGCTTAGCAGACCCTCCCACCGATCTCACTTACCTGATCAATTTGGTGAATTAGATTTTGATTAGATCACTAAGTGATTCGAGTTAGCCCATGCCATTAAGGTTGATCAATGTGACTGATCTAGGTACCAGTTCAATCAGCATGACCTAACCCGATTCAGTGACTTGATAAAGTCAGTGGGAGGATTATGGTCTACTGATTGATCTTTTCTTTTCTCTTCTTTAAATTGATTAAATCTTCTAAATTATTAAGTCCCTAAAATGAGCTGGTTATGGTGATAACTAGATCATAGCCTCCTATTAAGATGAATGATAATGGATTCATTATTTCTGATTGACACTATAGGCACCATCCGTCTGGTGTTCTCTCAAAATGATGGAATTATCATTTATCATATGATGACTTTTTGAACTATTTGATGATGGTTGGGTTGATCGAGCCATCCTCGGACCTGATCACTCATTAGGTAGAATCACTGAGTAGGTTCATGTTAATGGTTTGACCTAATCGAAACTTTCAGTAGAGGCCCATCACCTACTGAAATGAAATATAGGGCTAAATTAATTACTAGAAGTTGTTTGGAGAAATAATTGGTTGAGAACCTATCCATAGGTGCATATGGGTTGACCGAGCCATCCTCAGGCCTATATGTAGTCTGTGTGGATTTTAGTATCCATTAAGGAGTGAAGATAATTCCTCAAATTGGAGGTAAAGGCTATCAATTCATATAAAATAGTGGAAGGACCTTTAGACTAAAGTCCAAGTCTTTAGGATTAATAAATTTATATACTAATTAGGCTTTGTATTTTCCTTGTATGTGTAGATATGGCCTCAAACTTATCACTCCGATCACTATTGGATAGTGAGAAGCTAATTGGATCGAATTTCGATAATTGATATTGAAAGCTAAAAATAGTCCTAAAGCACGAGCAGATCCTTTATGTGATAACGGATCCGATATTTGAAAAGCCTGCTCCCAACACCCAAGGCACAGTTTGAGATACTTTGAAGTGGCTCACGACCGCACCATGGTTCGTTGCATTATGCGAGCCTCCATGAACGACAAGTTCAGTTGAAAATTTGAAAAAGTTCAGTCAGAGAAAATGCTTCAAGTGTTGAGAGATTCCTTTGGTACTCGTGACGATATTGAGCGGCACAAGACTAATTGCATCATTTTCAACATTCGGATGAGGGAGGGTGCATCTGTTATCAATCATGTATTGTACATAATCGAACAGATTGAAAAATTGAGCAAACTCGACTTTCTTTTGCATGAACAGCTGGAGAAGGATGCGATCCTAAACTCACTGCCCAAGTCCTACCTATCGTTCCTCAGTCATTTTAGAATGACAAAGCTTGTAGTCAACTACCACGGTCTGTTGGGGTTGCTACAGACTTTTGAGAAAGATCACCAGCTCCACAAGGAGATGGTGAATTTAGTGGGAGAATCTTCTTTGAGTAGTCATCGTCCCTTTAAGAAAGAAAAAAAAAAGAATAAGAAGATGCCAGGTGCTGGGAGTCAATCTCAGAAACTCAAGTTAAAGGCTGATCAAAGTTAGATAGAGTGCTTCTTTTGTAAGAAGTTGGATCACTATAAGAGGAACTATCCTCAATATAAAGCTTTTCTTGATCTGAATAGGCCAAAGAAGAAGCAGCAATCGATTACTAGATAAGAAACTTATGTGATAACACCTTGTAACTTCTCTCTTATTGATATAATGACCTGGGTATTAGATATCGAAAGCCCTATTCACATTTGTAATTCATTGCAAGATCTTCAGGTCAGTAGGAGATTTGGAGAAGGCGAGAGATTTCTGAACGTTGGAGATGGAAGATCAGTTCTAGTTCTAGCTTTAGAAATCATCAAGTTTGTATTCAAGTCTCAGTACATTGTTCTTGATGAGTGTCATTACTGTCCTAGTTTTCTTTTAAATGTTATTTCTGTAGGCTTTTTGGTCAAGTTTAATTATGAAATATCAATAAAAAAAACTTTTTATAATATCATTTTGAATGGTGTTACAATTTTACGTGGACAGTTGAACAATGGTATCTATATTGTATCTAGGCCTAATGTAATGTACATTTCAAATAAACGCCCTAGAATAGATGATGTCACGGAAGCTTATCTTTGGCATTGTAGGCTAAGTCATATCAACAAGAACAGGATGAATAGGTTAACTCAAAAAAGAATTCTTGATAAAAATGATTATGAATCGTTACCTATCTGTGAGTCTTGTTTGCTTGGAAAGATGATCAAGCCATCTTTTACTGAAAAAGGTGAATGAACCAGTGATGTGCTGGGTCTGATACATACTAATGTATATGGATCCATGAGCACATGTGCTAGAGGAGAGTATAGCTATTTTATTACATTCACAGATGACCTATCTAGATATGGGTATGTCTACTTGATGAAATATAAATCCGAATTATTTGAAATATTCAAATAATTTCATAATGAAGTAAAGAAACAAACTGAAAAAAATATTAAAACTCTTTGATCTAACCGAGAAGATGAATACCTTTTCAGTGAATTTCTGATATATCTAGGAGAGAATAGAATTCTCTCTCAATGGACCCCTCCAAGGACACCACAGCATAATGACATCTTAGAAAGGAGGAATCGAACCTTGTTGGATATTGTTCGATCCATGATGGGGTTTGCAACTTTATCGATCTCTTTTGGGAGATATGTACTTGAAATAGCCTATCTTGTGCTCAATAATATAACGAGCAAGTCAGTTAGTAAGACACCATATGAGATATGGTCAGAGCGTAGGCCGAACCTCTTTTATTTTAGGGTCTGAGAATGTCCGACTTATGTTAAACAATTACAAACTAACAAGCTCAGTCCTAGGTCTGACAAATGTAATTTCATAGGGTACCCCAAGGAAATGAGGGGATATTACTTTTACTTGTTTGTTAAACAAAAAGGTGTTTGTCAGTAGTAAGACATACTTTATGGAAAAGAAATTTTTTAGTGAAGAAATAAGTACCTCTAAAATCAAGCTTGACGAAGTTCGACAGGTAGAAGAACCAACACCAATGATTGAATCTGAATCGAATTTGATGAGATCAAATTCGGAGCCCAATACACAAACATCCTTAAGACGATCTGGTAGAGTACCATATTAGCCAAACAAATACTTAGGCTTCTTAATCCAAGATGGAGATCCTGTTGAACTCGATAAGAATGATGAAGATCCGATCACCTATATGGATGTGATACAAAGGTCCAACTCTGATAAATGGCTTAAAACCATAAAATTTGAGATGGAGTCTATGAAGATCAATAATGTATGAATATTGGTTGACCCATCTGAAGGAGTAAAACCCATAGGGTGTAAGTGGGTCTTCAAAAGGAAGAGGGGTGCAGATGGGAAGGTGGGGACCTATAAAGCCTGTTTAGTTGCCAAGGGTTATCGTCAGTGTTATGGTATTGATTATGATGAAATATTTTCTCCTGTGGCAATGCTCAAGTTTATTTGGATCATGCTTGCGATAGCAGCATACCTGAACTATAAAGTCTGGCAAATGGATGGGAAGACAGCCTTCCTAAATAGAGAGCTAAATAAAGAGGTGTATATGATACAATCTGAAGGGTTCGCATCCACAGTTAAGTCTAAGGTGTGTAAGCTTTAGAGATCTATTTATGGATTGAAGCAAGCATCTCAGAGTTGGAATATATGTTTTGGTAAAGTAATCAAAATGTATGGCTTCGTTAGGAATGGAGAGGAACCCTGCATATATAAGTGGGCTAATGGTTCAATAATTATATTTCTTGTTTTATATGTAGATGACATTCTCTTAATCGAGAATGATGTCCCTACATTACAGGAAATAAAAATATGACTGTCATCATAATTCTCCATGAAGAATTTGGAAGAAGTAGTCTACATCCTAGAGATGAAGATCTATAGGAATAGATATAAGAGGCTGCTCGAGCTCTTCCAATCCACGTACATAGCTTCAGCATGGAGAATTTCAAAAAATATGATCTTTCAATAGGCCATAGAATTTTTTTTTCGAAAGGAGATTATCCGACAACTCCTCAAGAGAGAGAATGTATGAGTAAAATTTCATATACTTTGGTAGTGGATTCTATTATGTATGCCATGACATATACCAGACACTATAAGGAAAGAGAGTTTTTGTGATGAATTTATTTACGATGGATAAAATATCCATCGCAAATAAAGATATCAATGATGAATCCAAATTTTCATCGATAATTAAAAATATTTATGATGTTTCTAAGTTTTCATCGTAAATAAAAAATATTAACGATAAAAATAATAATTTCATCATAATAAAGAACTTATTTTCAATGAATATTTTTATCATAAATAATAAAATATTATTTAAATTATAAATATCCAAATATTAGCAACTATAGAGTTTTCATCATTAATAGTTAAATTTTTTGCGATGAAAAGCTAATTTTCATCTCCAATTAACTTATTTACGATTAAAAATTTTCATCATTAATATTGGAAGAAAAATAAAAACTTGAATATTATTACTTATTTACGATGTAATGCTCTATCATAAATAATTTAATTATTTTTGATGAAATAACATATTATGTCATAAATAAGCATTATTAACGATGAAAATTTTCATCGTTAATACTTAACAAAGTTAGAGAATTTAAAAATTTAAAACATAAAGATTATTTGTGATGAAACCATTAACGTCATAGATAATTAAAATATTTATGATGGAAAAATCATTATCTGTCACAAAAAATCATAATTTACAATGAAAATTTTTATCATTAATCCTTTAAAAAGTTAAAGAATTTAAAAATTTAAAACATAAAGACTATTTATGATGAAACCATAAATATCATAGATAATTAAAATATTTATGATAGAAAAAGATTTTTTCATCATAAAAATTATAATTTATGATAAAAAAATTTTTCATCGCTAATAGTTGAAAAATAAAAAAAATTTAAAAATTCAAGATGTAAGGTATTTGCGACTTAAAAAAAAGTTTCATTGTAAATAAGCTATTATTTATAATAAATTATTTTCATCATAAATAATTAAAAAAAACTTAAAAATTATAGAATATTTGTAACAAAAAATTTTCATCGCTAATATTTATATATTTGCGATGGAAAGACACATTCCATCGTAAATAAGCATGTTTTAAAAATTTTAAAATAAAAGATAATTGGCAACGGAATATATTCATTGTAAATAATCAAATATTTACGATGATAAATCAAATTACCATCGCAAAATCGTTAGTTATTTACGATATATACTTTTCATCGCTAATATTTGAAAAATAAAAAAATTTAAAATTTCAATAATTAGACTATTAACGATGGAAAAAGAATTTTCTGTCGCTAAAAGCCTTTTTAACGATAGAAATTTTTGCCGCTAATAGTTTAAAAATTTTAAAAATTTAATAGCTTACTCTTCTAATCGATGTCATGACATTGTCAGATTACATATACATGTAAAAAGTAAAAATATTGGATATTATCTTTCTTTGTCAGACTTAAGTTAGTAAATTATTGTTACACTAACATCAGTATTATAAAAGACCCATATGATTTATCAGAGTAGAGAAGATCATACCGGGCTCCATATTAGTTTGGAATAACGACCATAGTTTTCGAGGTACCACTAATAAAGTCAATAGTGATAAGTATATATAAACTCTTATTGTTAATCAATTTTAGTACATTTGCTTAGCATCTCCTCACCTAAGGAAGGCCTATAATTTAAACCTTGGTGGTGTCATCGTTATTGTACTATTTATACCAACAACTTAAATTTATAATAATGATAATAATCAATTAAAAATAAAATATTATTAATCATCTAAAAATCTAATGGCTATTAAAAATTAAGATTATAAAGCTTCAAATAAAAATTATGAGCAATAAATCATATTTCTGATCCCAAAAATTAATATTATATCTATTTATTTATTTATTTGAGATAGAGTGGTCATACTTCATGATCAAACTTAGAACTTTAGAACTAAGAGGAGGTGCCTCCTGAAGAGCACCATTTATATATCATAATTTATAATTAGTCGGTCTTAGTTATCGAAAAATAATTCTTTAGGAGTATATTTTTGAGCTACTGAGATTGAGAAGAGGATAATGTGAGCTAGACAGCCTGCTTCCATCAACCAAACATATAATTAAGAGGCACGTTATTTGTTGCACTCCTGGCCCATTTCAAGTCGGCCTCACCATTAAGATTTTTAAATTAAAACTTTATTTTTTTATTTTTAAATTTTCAAAATTTTGAAAATTTTGAAACTAAATTAGAACTTTATTTTTTTGGTCTAGGTGAATATTAATAATTTGCATTAAATTTTTTTAAAAATAAAAAATTTAACATAAATTTTTTATAAAAATAAGAAAATGTAATTTTTAGCGATGAATTTTTTTTTATTGCTAATAAGTATTTAATGATGAAAATTATCATTGTAAATAAATTTTTTATCAAAAAATTTTTGGCGAGAACTATTAGCGACGGTCGTTAAAAATTATTAGCGATGAAAAATATTTTTTCATCATAAATAATATTTTTGAGAGAAATAATATTTTTCAGTGAAATTTCTTTTTGGCGGAAACTATTAGCGATGAAAAATTCTTCGTCGGTAATAATTTTATTAGCAACAAAAAAGCATTATTTCGTCGTAATTTTTTTTTGTTTAAATTATTAGTGATAAATATTTTTTATTAGCGACAAAAAATTTCGTCGCTAATACCACGTGTCCCTTCATGTCCCATCTGAAATCTATTTTCTTCCGAGTTTTCCCCCCTCACTCCGGCTCGACAGCTTCTCTCGCACTTCCCGCTGCGTCCGCATCTCTCCCTCTCATCGATTGCCGTCGCTGTTCGGTCCATCGTTGCCATTGCCATCCCCATAGCCATCACCGTTTGGTCCGCTGTCGAGGTGAGTTTGGTTTTTTTTTTTGGGGGGGGTTCGGGATGGGGACGGGGATGGGGATGGGGATGGCGGCTTACAGGCCGGGGATGGCGACCTGCGGGCTGGGGCCGCGGGGCCTGGGGGCCGGGGTCGGGGTCGGGGATGGGGACAACGGGCCGGGGCCATGGGGCCGGCGGGCCGAGACCGCGGGGCATGCAGGTCGGGTCCGACGGGCTGGGGCCGGGGACGGGGATGGTGGGTCGGGTCCGGCAAGCCTAGGTTGGGGATGGGGATGGGGCCTGCGGGGCTTGTCGAGCCAGGCTAGGGCCTGCAGGGTCGGGGCCTGGTCATTTCGGGTCGGGCTGGGCCGGGCCGTGTTGGTGTGGGCATGTTGGGTGGGGCCGGGGCAGGTCGAGTCGGGTCCAGGCCGGGCTAGGGTGGGTCAGGTCGGGATGGGCGGGTCAGGTCGGGTAGGGTTCGGGCCGGGTTGGTTCTGGGTCGGGTTGGGGCCTTCGGGGATGGGTGCAAGGATGGGGCCGGGGTGGTCCAGCAGGTTGGGTGGGGACAGGCTGGGGCAGGCCGAGTCGGGTCTGGTTCGAGCCGGGTCGGGACTGGGCGGGTCGGGTCGGGTCGTGCGGGGATGGGGCTGGTCGGGTAGGGTCGGTTTCGGGTCGAGCCGGGGCCTTCGGGGATGGGTCTAGGGATGGGGCCGGGGCGGTCCAGCAGGTTGGGTGGGGACGGGTTAGGTCTGGGTCGGGTCGGGGCGGGGCGGGTCGGGTGGGGTCGGGTCGGGATGGGGCAGGTCCGACCGGATAGGGTTCGAGCCGGGCTGAAATTATTTGATTGATTATTTAATTAATTATAATTATTATATATTATTTTTTAGTGTTACTACTAAAATTATTTAATTATTTGACTAATTATTTTTTCACTAACACAATGCACATTACTGTTATTTGTTATAATTTAATTATTTTATTTACTATTTTGTATGCTACTGAAATTATAAATATAAAAAATATTTTTATTTTAGAGAAATTTCTATTAAAATTTTTGATAAAAAAAATTTAATATTAAATTATTTTTTTTTGATAAATTAGAAATTTATCTTCGAATGCATGTTCAAAGATGATACCTAAATTACATTGAGCCATAGATTTTCGTTCAAATTTCGATCTTCATCAAGATCGAAACTTGGATGTTCCGTATTTGAGCTTTTTGGAAAAGTAATAATAATATTATTGTTAATAGTTAATATTTTATTTTATTATGTGGTATTCAGTAGTTATCTGTCTATTGTTCTCCAGATATATGGTGGATAGGGTGCGTAGGTATCATATCCACATCGTATACTTGGAGAACCATGGAGAGATGCTGTCAAAATTTTTATAAAAATGAGATGAAATATTCACTAATAATAATAATGAGATTATTACTTTTCTAAAAGAGATAGGACCACATCTATTAGTAATGATTTGAAATGGATAGGATCATGTATTTTTAGTTCATTAAGTTGATGTAACACATTTTCTGTATTAATGTTCAATCTGCATGTGTTCTTTAATATGTGTTATTTTGTATGAAGTGATTCAGATCTGGATCTGAGTCAGAATTTTAGCTGAAATTCAAAATGCGATTCAGTCCGAAATTCGAATCGAGATCCAGAATACCACTAAATTTTTTTTGGTTGTTAATGATTTTGTGTTTATTGTTAAATGAATATCAACAAAAGTTGGATGAATGCTAGAGGTATTTTTTTGTCTGAATATTGAAAAGGAGTTCGAGATTTTATTGACTTTGCATGGCATAAGGCTGACAGTGCTAGTCGGATAAAGTGTTCATGTAAGAGATGTGTTAATATGGTATATCGTCACATAATACTTGTTGAGGAGCATTTGCTACAATATGGTATGGATAAGAAGTATACTTGTTGGACATGACATGGGAAGGGTGATCTGAATGAAGTGGTGCATGATGATGATGATACTAAAGATGATAGTGATATTGATGGACCTGTCGAATATAGTGGTATAGAAGAATTGTTAGATGATTTACATCAAGGTGCTTGTTCAAATGTATGCATGAATACTGCTGCATCTGAAAGCAATTCTGATCATGAACATAATATCCAGTTTGAGGTAGAAGGGACTTCTGAACAGTTTGCAAAACTTGTAAGGGATCTACGAGAGTCACTCTATCCAAATTGTACAAAGTTTTTCAAGTTAGAGTTTTTGATAAAATTGCTTCATATTAAAATCGTGAACCGATAGAGTCAGAAGTCATTTGACCAAATTTTAACATTGATTAAGCAGCTCTGCCCGATGGAGAGAGACTTTCGAAATCATATTCTGAAGCAAAAATATACATGCGGGAAGTGAAACTTGGCTATACTCCTATACATGCCTGCAAAAATGATTGCATATTATTTTATAAGGATAACGAACAAGCAACTGAATATCCAAATTATGATGAGCCTAGATACAAAATTGGTAATAGAAAAGTAAAGAAGATACCTCAAAAGATTTTGAGATATTTTTTATTAATTCTAAGACTTCAAAGGTTGTATATGTCCACAAAGACAGCTGAAGAAATGAGATGGCATTATGAGCAGCGGGTTCTGGAGGAGAACATACTTAGCCACCTGATCGACTCTTTAGTGTGGAAAGACTTCGATGCAAAGCATCTGTACTTTGCGAGTGACCCGTGCAATATCTGGCTTAGTCTAGAGACAGATAGATTTAATTCTTTTGACAATCTATATACTTCTTACAGCATGTGGCCGTGATGCTAGTTGTATATAATGTATCATCTTGAAAGTGCATGAAAGAACCATTTATTTTTATGTCACTGTTAATTTCGGATTCAAAAACATCAGGTAATGAAATTAATGTATATCTACGACTTTTAATTGATGATCTGAAAGAGTTATGGGAAAATGGGGTACAAACATATGATTCTATTAGTCGAAGTAATTTTAAGTTGCATGCTTCGATTTTATGGATCATAAATAATTTTTCAGCATATAAAAACTTATCTGGATGGAGCACCAAAAGATATCTTGCATGTCCAATATGCAATAGGGATGCATCCTCCTTACATTTAAACATCCTCCTTACATTTAAAGCACAGATGAAAAATATGTTTCATGGGTCATCGACGGTTTCTTCTTGCTAATCATTTTTGGAGGATCAATTATAATCAATATTTTGATGGTAAGTCCGATCAACATCCGCCACCTAAGGAGTTAAGTAGAGCAAAAATTTTAGAACAACTTGAAGTCATTGAAAATATCCGATTTGAAAAAATATTGAGTACTCGCAAGCGAAAGCGTACAGAAGCTGAGCTGAATTGGATGAAGCGAAGCATCTTTTTTAAACTACCGTATTGGAAGCAGCTACTACTTCATCATAATCTGAATATAATACACATTGAAAAGAATATTTATGATAATATTATCGGTACTGTATTGAATATGTTAGAAAAAATAAAAGATAGTATAAAAGCTTATCTTGATTTACAGGAAATGAAAATCCAATCGGAGTTGCATTTAGTTCATCGAGGTGTGAGATTTTTTATACCACCCGCATATTATTCGCTGTTTGGAGAAGAAAAAAAGAATTTCTATGGATGGTTCAAAATCATAAAGTTTCTTGATGCATATGCTTCAAACGTATCACGGTGTGTTGGAAACAACGACGGTAATATCTTTGGCATAAAAAGTTATGACTCCCATATGATGATGCAAGGTTTGCTTCCTGTGATCATGTATGGCTATTTGGGTGGTGATGGTCAAAGTGCATTGATTGAGCTGGGAGTGCTCTTCTGAGAACTGTGTTGTTAAAAATTGAAGATTAACTTACTTGAGAGATCAGAGAAGGATATCGTACTCATTCTTTGTAAGTTAGAAAAAAATTTTTCACCATCATTTTTTGATGTTATGGTGCATCTGGCTGTTCATCTTCTAAAGGAAGCTCTTTTGGTCGAACCGATATATTATCAATGGATATATCCTATTGAAAGATAAAGAAATTATACATACTTTATCTATCAATTATAAGATATAAATATATTTTTAAAATTTAAATTTATTTTTATTTATAGATTTTTATGCACCTTAAAAAAATATGTGCTCAATAAAGCAAGGCCTGAAGGATCTAAAGCAGAAGCATATATAGCTACCGAGTGTGTCACATTCTGCTCGATGTATCTTGACGATATAAAAATAAGATTCAATCATATAGATCATAATGTAGACCATGAATGGGGTCACAATGAACCGACGTTGTCTATATTTAAACAAACGGTTCGACCTATTGGTGCAAGGAGATATGAATTTATGGATATGAATGAGCTATCTAAAGCATACTTTTATGTTCTAAATAATTATGAAGAAATTAAAGATTTTATTGAGTAAGTATCATCTTACCATATTATTTAATGATTAATTTTTTTTTATATCGATATAAAATTAAAAATCATAACTTCTTGCAGTGAGCACAAGAGTATACTATGTAGAGAGAATAATATGGATGCCGATGATTGACATAGGAGAGAATTTGCAAAATGATTTGGTGATCTTGTAAGTTACATTAGTGATACATTATTTATTTACTTATAAATAATATTATTTGAATCAACATAATTTTTTATCTTATAATGTAGATGAAACATAAGTATTTCAATAAAGAAGTGGGTGCGATGGATGAGTTGTACGATTTAGCATGTGATCCCGATTGAAGGGTTAATCACTATGCATCCTGTATCATTGGAGGAATAAGATTTCACACAAGGGAGTTTGAGATGCAATGATGGATCCAGAATAGTAAAATTACTACAACAGAATATGAAACAAAAGAAGAGATTGATTATTATAGTGTACTGATAGATATCATAGAACTAAAGTATGGGTCCAATAATTCTGTATTTTTATTTCAGTATGAATAGTGAGATATTAGTAATAAAAAGATCGATATTTATATCGATTTATAATTTATCAGTGTAAATCTTACACGAACATAGTACCAAAATGAGCTGTATATATTAACAACTCAAGCGAAATAAGTAATATATTTGAAGGATCTAAAGTATCAAGATAATTAGCATGTTATATAAAAAATAACACCTAGAGGTGTATATAACTTACCAACTCGATTAGAGATGGATGAAAATTTGAATTTACATGAAGAGGAAGCTTTTTAGGAAGAAGAACAAACATTAGCCGAGATTTTGGTTGATGAAGAACTTGTAACAGCACCTTTGAATAAGGCTGATCTCCTATCTAATGAAGTTGAAATTAATTTTATATTTAATCTTGATGAGTCGGAGGGCGATGATCAGTTCATAAATGATAATGAGATAGAAGATGACACATATATCGATTATTGTGATTTGGAGGAGGATCTACACATCAAGAAAGATACGAATATTGATGAGTAGATCTATATTCTTTGTTTAATTTTTTTTTTAATAATGGTATGCGATATAATTGTATTCATTAAAATATTATTTAATTTTTATTATTATTATTTAATATTATATTTATTTATATCTCAATTTCTGTAGATATAGCACCAGGACATAAACGATGACGTTCGCGTTCACTGTTACCTGCAGATATCTCGGAGGTTGAGATGCCTTCATCGATCTTCGTTGCCGCACCAGCTCCACTGTCAGAGGGTCCTACACTGGTAGATCCCAATGAGCCGGATCCCAGTGAGACGGATCCCAGTGAGTTGGGTCCCAGTGAGGTGGGTCCCAATGGTATTAATTATTACACTTTATATATAATAAAATTTGATTCTTTTATTTGGATCATACTAATTATTTATTTATTGTTGTTACAAGACATTCTTCATCGATGGTGAGGTGAGGGCGAGGTCCATCGAAGAACCATACTCTGGAGTGTTGGAGACGTGAGCACCCGAGACAGCGTCTTCAGATCGAGATACCGATCAGCTACACCAGACCCATTAGGGGATGGTGTGAGCCATAACAGACTGAGCTGGGCATTATATGCTGCAGTTATGCCCCCATGATGCTCTTCGATTGACATCACGTTCTACCAACTCAGAGAGAGATTTTCTACACCCACTTATAGGTAAAATAAATTATATTATGAATATTTAATTTGCATAGTATTCTTCTAATATTTGTTATTGACAGGGTGTATTTGACATTGCTAATTTTGAGGAGGATCGTGTGAGGCGAGCCATCGACACTCAGTTATCATTGCATTTCAAGGATTATCGCCATCACATGCATCAGCATTGGTACTGGGTGGTGCAGGATCATGGGGAGGAGGCAGTACGGCAGCAGCCCTATGACAGCATCACCATGGATGATTGGACTGTCATATGCCGATAGTATGAGGATTCAGCATATCAAGTTACACATCTAAACTTCTTTTTGTTTATAATTTAATGACTGAATCATTTATTTTTAAATTAAATTTGTTATCTACTAATTTGACTGATAATTTTACAAAGATGATGTGCCCAGAATGCGGCGAACCGGGAGAGACAGACCGTGTCGCATTGTGAGGATTCGAGATTATTTGCTTATCACATGGAGCACATGGTAGGTAATTTTTAATTTCTAATTAGTATATAATTCTCTAGTTATTTAAAATTTTTTTAATTAATTCTTAAATTATAGAGGGATACTGAGAGTGGTGAGCTTCCTGGTAGGATCGAGTCTACTAGTGGACCCACCAATGATGGTTGGGGGAGTGGATGATGGGGAGCCAGGAGCTCTTTATAAGTTTTTTCAATTATTTTTTCATTCATAATCTAATTTTTATTAAAAAATTAAAATAATTCTAATTTTAATTTTTGGGATCGTATGGCAGATATGAGATCCCAGTCTACCCCTGAGGACTTGATCGCATCGACAGATGATGAGATCTATGATCAGATGTTCGGTACGAGACCTTGTTATGTTAGGAGTTTAGGATATGGGATCACTGCTCCCTCATCCTTACACTCATCTAGGGCTGACATTCATTCTACGTGCGGGGCTCGACTGATGGAGGTGTAGAGGCAGGTTGTCGAGGATCGATAGTAGGCTGAGTAGTGAGCTCAGGAGTTGGCTGCACGCATCGACGACTATCAGTATTTTCAGATCCAAATAATGGAGCGGATGGTGCAGATGGAGCAGATGATATAGTTGATGAGGCAGCAGCAGGTTGATTCGAGCTCCATCACCGGTTCGAGCTCCGTCGAGCGCTCCCCTTCCCCAGCTTATTCTCTAGATGCCGATATTTGATGGAATGTTGATGTACTTTTTTTTAAATTTCAAATCTCTTATAAATAAAATTTAATATAATAAAATAATAAAATTTATTTATCAATTTATTATATAAATTTTTTATTTTAATTATTTTAATTTATAAAAAATAATATATATATAAATTTAAAATATATACTCATAAATTTTTTAAAAAAATATGATTGAATTATTAGTGACATAATTATTCCTGATAAAATTTTCATCATGAAAAATATTTTATAAATATAATTTAATTTTTTAATAAATATATAATTAACAGCAATAAAAAGTTATTCATCATAAATAATTATTAGCGACATAACTTTCATAAAAAATTGCCTTATTTATGACATAAAGTTTTCATCGATAATATTATTCAATTTTGTTTACTAAAATTTTTTTATTAAATTAATAGCGATGAATTTTTTTTGTTGTAAAAAATATTTTTAATGATAAATTTTTTGTCGCTAAAAATTTTGGAAATAATAGCGATGAAAATTTTTCATTGCTATTAATTATTTAATTTATCACCGATGGTATTTTTCATCATAAATATCTTTTTTTTATGATTAAATTTTTTCATTCTTTTTTTAATGATGAAAATTATTCATCGCAAATATCTTTGATTAGCGATGAAATTTTTTTTCATCATAAAATATTATCAATGATAAAATTATTTGTGACAAAATATTAGCGACCAAACTTTCATCGCTAATATTATTAGCGACGAAAATTGGTTATTAGCGATGAAAAATTTTCATCGCTAGTAATCTGTTTTGTTGTAGTGAGACCAGACGTGACATACTCAGTAGGGGTAGTGAGTAGATACCAGTCTGATCCAAAAGAGAACCATTGGAAGGTCATGAAAATCATTCTTAAGTATTTGAGAAATACTAAAGACTAATGGCTTGTATATAGTAAAATTGACTTAAAATTAGTGGGGTTTACTGACTCCAGCTTTCAGTCAGACCATGATGATAGTAAAAATATATCAGATTATATTTTTACCCTAAACGATGAAGTGATCTGCTGAAAAAATTTCAATCAACACATTGTGTCAGACTCTATTTGCGAAGTGAAATATATCGCGACTGTTGGGTATAAAATACCCACAGCCGAAATCCTCGACGGAATCGACTTCGAGCAGCTCAGCTCCACCCGAACTCCTACGGGAGCCGGGCTCCACCGCCGACATCAGCACAGCTCCGCCCGGACTCCTACGGGAGTCGGGCTCCACCGTCGGCATCAGCACAGCTCCGCCCGGACTCCTACGGGAGCCGGGCTCCACCGCCAACATCAGCATAGCTCCGCCCGGACTCCTACGGGAGCCGGGCTCCGCCATCAACAGCAGGACAGCTCCCGCCGACATCAGCATAGCTCCGCCCGGACTCCTACGGGAGCCAGGCTCCGCCATCAACAGCAGGACAGCTCCGCCCGGACTCCTACGGGAGCCGGGCTCCACCGTCGACATCAGCACAGCTCCGCCCGGACTCCTACGGGAGCCGGGCTCCACCGCCGACATCAGCATAGCTCCGCCCGGACTCCTACGGGAGCCAGGCTCCGCCATCAACAGCAGGACAGCTCCGCCCGGACTCCTACGGGAGCCGGGCTCCACCGTCGACATCAGCACAGCTCCGCCCGGACTCCTACGGGAGCCGGGCTCCACCGCCGACATCAGCATAGCTCCGCCCGGACTCCTACGGGAGCCGGGCTCCACCATCAACAGCAGGACAGCTCCGCCTGGACTCCTACGGGAGTCGGGCTCCACCACCGACATCAGCACAGCTTCGCCCGGACTCCTACGGGAGCCGGGCTCCGCCATCGACAACAGCACAGCTCCGCCCAGACTCCTACGGGAGCCGGGCTCCGCCATCGACAGCAGTACAGCTTCGCCCGGACTCCTACGGGAGCCGGGCTCCGACCTCAGTATCAGCTGCTGGTAAGCTTCGTCCGGACTCCTACGGGAGCCGGTCTTCATCTTTAACTTTGATTGCAGAGGGTTCTGACTCTTACAGGAGCCGGACTCCACCCACGACCTCAACCGAAAGGAGGACCCCTCCCGGACTCCTACAGAGGCCGAACTCCGACCACTGCCGAGCCTCGATCAACAGATCCGCGCCCCCTGGCAGATCACAATAACAACCATGATCCTGCTCCACTTCCTGTGGCGGACTCCGTGCAGTTCCATCATTCTCTGACAGGCCGCAGTAACCATCACCACCCTGCTCCACTTCCTGTGGTGGATTCCGCACAGCTCCACTACCCCCTGGCAGGCCACAATAACGGCCACGAACCTGCTCCACCTCCTGCGGCGGATACCAGGCGATTCCCCCATCCACTGGCGAGTCACGACAACGGACGCTGCTCCACCCCACGTAACAGATTCTGCATGGCAAGCCGCGGTGATGGCCACGTGTCTACTCCACTATCCTTCGCAATCAATTCCTCTGACCATGGGCGGCCCACTACCAGACGGTTACAAACGTCGCCATCAATCCGTTGTCTCCTCCGCCTATAAAAGGGGGACCCAGATACGTTATTCTCTAAGCTCATTTTCTTATCCCAAAACTCTACTAAATTCTCCGTTCGAGTACTCCATTCTTGTTGAGGTAGAGAACTGACTTGAGCATCGGAGGGTCTTGCCGGAGCAACCCCACCTCCAGTTTAGACTTCCCTTGCAGGTCCCGGCGGCGACCGCGGCTTCCCCGACTCCAGCTTCTCCGGCGCAAGCAGATTTTTGCACCAACAGGATTGGCGCTAGAGGAAGGGCCTGTGTCTTCGCAGCACCCTTGTTCTTAAAGGAGTGTTCAACGGAGCCGCCTCTGACTGTTTCTCCATCATCCACTCCTAATCCTCCCCCGTGAGATCGACACTCAATGCCTCCGCGCAAGGCATCCACCCGGCGGTCCACGGCCTCTGCGGCCAGATCTCAGGCTCCGGCCTCCCCTTCCATTTCTCAGCCTCCTCCTCCTCCCCCTCCGGTGGCGGCGGTCGGCGCGGAGCAGTTTGACTTGCTGGCGTAGCAGGTCAAAGACCTCGTCGAAGCCGTACAAGCAATGCAGCAGCAGCAACCACAGGCGTCGGCGCATCCGGAGGGGGCATCTCCGGAATGCCAGAACCCGACGGTGGGGCGGGCCACCTGGGCCAGCCGCCCCGTCCTTCCTGGGAAGGCGAATCTGAGGGTAGAGAGCCCTCAATCGGACCACGACTCCACCCCTGGAAGATCCCTGCCCCCGTTCTGCCAAAGGACCCTCGAGACTCGAAGTCGAGAGGACTTCCTGGACCGGAGGCTCCGGGAGATGAACCGGCGGATCGAAGAACTCCGCCACGCGCCTCCCGCTTATGGTGAGGATATTTGCACTGACCCTCCCTTCTCCCAAATGATTATGCAGGAACCAATCCCGCCGAATTTCAAGCTTCCCCAGTTCGAAAGCTACGACGGGACGTCGGACCCAGTTGATCATCTGGAGGCCTTCCGAACGATGATGCTGCTTCACGGTGCTCCCGACGCCATCTTGTGCCGGGCTTTCCTGTCTACTTTGAAGGGAGCAGCGAGGAACTGGTACTCGGCTCTGAAGTCGGGTACCATATTTTCCTTCGATCAAATGAGCCACCAATTTATGGCCCATTTTGTCAGCAGCCGGCATCCCAGGAAGGGTTCGGAGTCCCTCATCAACATCAAGTAGAGGGAAGGGGAGTCCATACGGGCCTACGTCAACTGCTTCAACATCGCGGCGTTGGAGGTTCGGAACTTGGACCAATCAGTTGCCATGGCCGCCCTGAAAGGTGGCCTTCAGAAGAATGATCTTTTGTACTCCCTGGAGAAGAAGTACCCCAGGGATTTTGCTGATCTACTAGCTCGGGCTGAAGGATACGCCCGAGTGGAAGAGGCCTTCAAAATGAAGGACGAAGAGACTGCGAGGGAGCGTCAGGCGGGAGATTCTAGTAAGCCCGCAGTTGAGAAGAGGCCAAAGGAAGCCCGGCCTCGCTCCCGATCCCCTCCTGGACATAAGCGCGCCCATACTCCACCTCGGGCACGCAGGCAGAGAAGCCCGGACAACAGGTTTCGGTGGGGTTCCCCGCCAGAGAAATTCCGCAACTACGCCCCCCTCAACGCCTCGAAGGCCCAGGTGCTGATGGAGGTCAGGGAGCAGCTCCCTAGGCCGGAGAGGATGCGCACGCACCCCGGGAAGTGCAACCCCAACAAGTTCTGCCTCTACCACCGCGACCACGGCCACGACACCGAAGAATGCATCCAGCTCCAGGACGAGATCGAGGAGCTCATCCGGCGAGGTCGACTCGACAGATTCATCCGCCGCAGGCCTGAGGGTAGGGGAGACCGGCCAAGAGCCCTCCCACCGCCCGAACTGCAGAAAAGGGAGGAGCAGCCCGGGGACCGGCCTCCTATCGGGACCATCGACTCCATCGTCGGAGGACCTCAAGGAGGAGCGGGAGAACTGTAAATATATATCACTTTCAATTTCATTTTGAATCTACTTTTCTTTCTAGCTAACGCGCCCCTCCTACCTAACGTGGATGTGTTATGACTGGATATGATCCCTCCAAAAACAACGGCCATGTCAGGAACAGGAGGAGAACCTCGTCCTGACATGAGCAAAGTTAAAGGCCCGGTTCTTTTAGACTGGATGGGGGGAGAGGCCTTACAACGCCCTAATGTGCCCCCACAGCCCTGTTAGGGACAGGAGGAAAACCTCGCCCTAACTTGAGCAAAGTCAAAGGCCCGGTTCTTTTAGATCGGATGGGGGGAGAGGCCTTACAACGCCCTAATGTGCCCCCACAGCCCTGTTAGGGACAGGAGGAAAACCTCGCCCTAACTTGAGCAAAGTCAAAGGCCCGATTCTTTTAGACCGGATGGGGGGAGAGGTCTTGCAACGCCCTAATGTGCCCCCACAGCCATGTCAGGAACAGGAGGAGGACCTCATCCTGACATGAGCAAAGTTGAAGGCCCGATTCTCTTAGACTGGAGGGGGGAGAGGCCTTACAGCGCCCTAACGCGCCCCCACAAGCCAGGCTGGTAACGAGAAGAGAACCTCGCCCCGGCTCGAGCAAAGTGGAAGGTCCGGACTCCTACGGGAGCCGGGTTACGCCGCCAAAGAAGACTTCACCCGGACTCCTACGGAAGCCGGGTTCCGCCGCCAAGGAAGACTTCACCCGGACTCCTACGGGAGCCGGGTTCCGCCGCCAAGAAGACTTCACCCGGACTCCTACGGGAGCCGGGTTCCTACGCCAAAGAAGACTTCACCCGGACTCCTACGGGAGCCGGGTTCCGCCGCCAAGGAAGACTTCACCCGGACTCCTACGGGAACCGGGTTCTGCCGCCAAGGAAGACTTCGCCCGGACTCCTACGGAAGCCGGGCTCCATCTGCCGCTTCTGCAGCAAGGGTTAATAACGGTGGCGAAACTCGGCCGCATGACAAGGTCGGATGAAAGGGAAGGCCCCCCCCCACGACGACATCTACGCCGAACAAGCCAAACGACAAGAAAGGGTCAACAAACGACAATATCGTGCTACGCGTGGACAAGGTAACACAATGCGCTCTTTTTTCCATTTCCGATATGCATACTACAGGGCCAGGACGGCCAGGGAAAGAAAGACAAAATGACAAAAAGAAAGTAATTACATAAAGACAAAAGGACTCTAAGGAGGTCCTGCTCCCTCCGACCTAGGGTTATCACCTCCATCCCTCAACCAGGACTGCCTCAGGTTCTCTACTGCTTCTTCTAGTTCTTCCTTCTTCCGCAGCGTATCCTGGAGCGCCTGACGAAGTTGTCAGCTCTCTGCCTCCACTTCTCGACGCCGCTTCCGCAGAACTTCGGACTCCGCCTCTGCATCCGCGACGGCCTTTCGCTCGAGCACCAGTTGGATTTTCACTTGTTGAAGCTCAGCTGTCTTCTCCCCAAGGGAGACAGAAATCCCTTCGACAGTGCCTCTCAGGGCTAGGAGCTCTTCGGTATCTTGGGCGTTAGTAAGCTGCGCCCTAGTAATCAGCTGCCTCTGGAGACGAACAACCTCGTCCGCCGTCTGCCGGAATCTCCCTTTGTACTCTTCCACTTGCCGGCGCCAGCTGGCCCGCTGCACATCGTGGCTCATCTCAGCGTCTTGAAGCTGCTTCTGGAGGTCGGAGACCTTCTGCGACCATTTCTGCTCATCATCAACCCGCGCGGATGTAGGAACCATATCTAGGGTTTCAGGGTTAGATCTTGAAACTTTTTCAAGATCATACAGCGGAAGACTAAAATAAATCAAAATTTATTTTCTAAGATCAGAAAATCTCTAGATCTAAGATCTTATTACATGATTATTACATAGCATTAAATCAAAAATTAAAATATATATAAATATAGTATGAACTACATGTTGATCATATCAACATGTTTCTATGCTAGCTACATCTAATGTATGTATTAAATAATAGATCAGATCTATTACCTTGCAAGTTAGACGCTCTAACCTCGCTGATCCTGGCTTAAGGATGATGTTGCAAGCCGCACACGTGTCCGGCCTCTAGGAGTCGTCCACACGAGCCCACGAATCTCGATCAGAAGTCCTGCTTCAGGAAATCAGCACAGTATGCTAGTACTGCGCTGATCCTTCTTTGATGGTTGATCAGGTGCCTCCTTCTTCTTGATTTGGACTCTTCCAAAGATGGAAAGTAGAAGGAGGAGTTTCAGATCTGAGACGCTCTCAGGAAACTCAAGATGGAAGGAGGAAAGATATGAAAATAAAAACCCTAGAAGAAGACCCTCTTCTTCTTCACGTTTTTCTCTCTAGACACCCAAACTTGCGTCTTTTATATCTCCATGACCCAAAGGTATTTCTCTCTGATTTTTGGATGGCAGAAAGGACTCTCAAATATCTATCTCTCCTTAAAATTTCATGAATAAACTCGTCTTATATAGAGAGATATGATAGAGTCCTTGTCTAGGTCAAACACCTAGTCAAGGCTTATCCAAACATGGCAAGTAAAGGGACGCCCAACTCTTGAGCACCTCCTCCATATTTTCATGCATGGATCACTAGAAAAGGGTGTACAATGTAAACCCTAAAAGCCACGAAAATTCCAAAAAAAAATTTGGATAAATTCGGTGCAAAATTGAAAGAGTTTTGGATTTCTAAAACTCTATCTCATAGAATTCGAAATCCAAACTTATTCCTTTTAGATTTGATCCAAATCACCTTCCATGTAAGAAAGAAGAGAGGAGACCTTTTGTGAACGTGGGAGAGATCTGGGAGAGGGCTTTTGTCACACAAAATAAGTGGAGATTGGCGTTGAATAAGAGAGAGGGCGTGGAGAAGGTTTATGTGGCGCAAGGTGGAATCCTAGTCCTACTAGGATTCTGTCTCATAACTTGTTTTAATTTGGTTTCCCAAACCAAATCAAATCAAAATTAGATCAACCCAATTAAAATAGGTCTTAACCTAATTAAGAACCTAATTTAATCAGATTAAATTAGATTTAAATCTGATTTAATTTTTTAATCAAATTAGAAATTAGATTGACCCAAGTCCTAGTTGAACTAGGACTAGTTTTTCCTTGCACTTGGCTTATCCAATAAACCAATTGGACTTGATCCAATCAAGCCCAAACTAAATCTAATTAAATCATATTTAATTAGACTTAATCTCAGCCCATTGGCTTAATCAAATTAAGCCAATTAGCAATCGAATTACTAATCGATCCTCCTACAACACTTGCACTGGGTTAAATGTCAATCGTATTGATCATTTAACCCTAGAACGATTCTTAATCGTTGATCAACCATCCGATCGGATCATGAACTCTAATGTGTGTGACCTCATAGGTCCGAACCTAAGCCAGTAGCATAGAAACAAATTCCTATACCAATCGAAGTGACCATCTAGCAATGGTACCCGACGTCCGGATAGGTCGAATGTGTAGAACAACATCCTTAGAATCCATGCGGATATAGTTTTCATATAATTCATCCCCTTGACCACAATGATCATAGGACACCCCAGAGCTCAACTGTCAACTCTGACCAGGTTGTCCACATTGTATTTCAAAATATCAAATCCATCTGATGGATTACCCTGGCCAAGGTTTTGCTAAATTGAAATACAGCGACTCATTCTTCTCCAACTCTTGGAGTGGTCAATCCCATCTCGATCACACTCTGACTTCGCAAGTACTTGACTGTGCCCAGAAGCCTTCCGTCCCTGAATTAGAAATTCAGTTAGTCCAGTACCAAAGCACAGTGAGTTGCTTGCAAGTCACTGAGGTGATCTCAAGTCTAAGGGACACTTATACCTATATCCCATCAGAGACATTCTCGACAGCAGAATGCTCTGGAGTTGGTCACGTTCAATGACGATGTACCCTTACATCTCACCTGTATGCCATACCAGTGTCTCCACACTCCTTGGTTAAGAGGACAACCAACCCATATGGCCTACAGCGACCTATGCTCGATAGAAGCTGTCGTCCTTATTAACAGCCTATCATTTGGTCGTGAACAGTTTTAAGGACTAATCGATAAATCCTCTCTTTATCGAACTTAAATAGTCCTAAGGATTTCATCATAACAACGGAGTTCATTAGAAGATGAAAGCTTATGATGAAAATGCCAAATATATTTTATTTATTAACAAATCAATTACAATACTTGGTTGCTCAACCGTCAACAGCTTGACGATTGGCTTTTTGGGACACATTTCCCAACAACTCCCACTTGTCCTAAAGCCACTCGACACAGTAGCTAATACCCATCTTCGACTTGTGGTTGTCGAACTTCTTTATTGCCAGGGCTCTAGTGAAGGGGTCGGCTAGGTTCTCCTTTCAGTCGATCTTCTGAAGATCGATGTCACCTCGATCCACGATCTCTCGGACCAGGTGGAAGCGGTGCAAGATGTGCTTCATCTGCTGATGTGCTTTGGATTCCTTCACTTGAGCTATGGCACCAGTACTGTCGCAGTAGAGCAGGACTGGTCCATCGAGGGAGGATGCTACTCCAAGCTCATTGATGAATTTCCTCAGCCACACAGCTTCCTTCGCGGCATCCGATGCTGCGATGTACTCTGCTTCACAAACAGAGTCTGCCACAGTATGCTGCTTGAAACTCTTCCAGCAGATGGCTCCACCATTCAGAGTAAAGATATAACCCGACATGCTCCTGCTGTCATCATGGTCAGATTGGAAGCTGGAGTCTGTGAACCCCACAAGTTTCAGATCTGACTCGCCATAAACCAACCATTGGTCCTTAGTATTTCTCAAATACTTAAGGATGGCTTTAACCACTTTCCAGTGATCTTCTCCAGGATCAGATTGGTATCTACTCACTACTCCTAGTGAGTATGCCACATCTGGTCTTGTACATATCATGGCGTATATGATAGATCCCACGGCTGAAGCATATGGGACTCTACTCATACGCTCTCTCTCTTCAGGAGTTGTCGGACAATCCTTCTTAGAGAGAGAAATTCCATGGCCTATCAGTAGATAGCCCTTCTTGGAATTCTCCATGCTGAACCTCTTCAGCACAGTGTCTATGTACATGGATTGGGATAACCCAAGCATCCTTTTAGATCTATCCCTATAGATCTTCATCCCTAGGATGTAGGATGCTTCACCCAAGTCCTTCATGGAGAACTGTGATGACAACCAAACTTTTATTCCTTGTAGTGCGGGGATGTCATTCCGATTAAGAGAATGTCATCTACGTACAAGACAAGGAATACCACAACTGGACCATTTGCCCATTTATAGATGCAGGGCTCTTCTCCATTCTTAATGAAGCCATACGTTTTGATCACCTTATCAAAACGCATGTTCCAACTCCGAGAAGCTTGCTTCAGTCCATAAATGGATCTCTGAAGCTTGCACACCTTGGACTCATCTGTGGATGTAAACCCTTCAGGTTGTATCATATACACCTCTTCAGTCAGCTCTCCATTCAGGAAAGCTGTCTTTACATCCATCTGCCAGATCTCATAATCCAGATGGGCAGCTATTGCAAGCATTATCCGAATAGATTTGAGCATTGCCACAGAGAAAAATATCTCGTCATAGTCAATACCATAACGTTGACGATACCCCTTGGCAACCAGACGGGCTTTATAGGTCTCCACCTTTTCGTCTGCGCCCCTCTTCCTTTTGAAGACCCATTTACACCCAATGGGTTTAACCCCTTTAGGTGGGTCAACCAATGTCCATACATCGTTGACCTTCATGGACTCCATTTCGGATTTCATGGCTTCAAGCCATTTCTCGGAATCAGATCTCTGCATAGCATCTATATAGGTGATCGGATCCTCATTATTCTCATCAAGTTCGATGGGATCACCATCCCGGACCAAGAAACCGTAGTATCTATCCGGCTGACGCGGTACTCTACCGGATCGCCTTAATGGTGCAGGTATATTGGGCTCCGGATCTGATCTAATCATATCCGACTCAGGTTCAGCTATTGGTGTCGGTCCTTCTACCTGTTGAACTTCATCAAGTTCAACCTTAGAGGCAACGGTTCCTTCACCAAGGAACTCCTTTTCTAAAAAGATTGCCTTAAGGCTGACGAACACCTTTTGTTCATCAGCATGGTAGAAAAAATATCTTTTGTCTCTTTGGGGTACCCTATGAATGAGCATTTGTCAGACCTAGGTCCAAGTTTGTCTGTGACTAATCGTTTGACATAGGCCGGGCACCCCCAGACCCTAAGGTGTGAAAGTGCTGGCTTACGTCCCGTCCATATCTCATATGGAGTCTTAATTATAGACTTACTTGGAATCCTATTTAACAGATAACAGGCCGATTTGAGTACATATCCCCAGAAGGATATCAGCAAGCTAGCAAAAAATCCATCATGGATCGGACCATGTCTAACAGAGTCCGATTCCTCCTTTCAAACACACCATTATGCTGTGGTGTTTCTGGAGGAGTCCATTGGGAGAGAATCTCATTCTCTCTTAGATATGTGAGAAACTCACTAGAAAGGTATTCTCCTCCTCGATCAGATCGAAGAGTTTTAATACTCTTTTCAGTTTATTTTTCTACTTCACTTCAGAATCATTTGAACATTTCAAATGAATCCGACTTATGTTTCATCAGATAGACATATCCATATAGGTATAGGTCATCCGTGAAAGCTAT
The DNA here is from genome assembly GCF_000442705.2 of Elaeis guineensis. Classification (NCBI taxonomy): domain Eukaryota; kingdom Viridiplantae; phylum Streptophyta; class Magnoliopsida; order Arecales; family Arecaceae; genus Elaeis; species Elaeis guineensis. The sequence goes on along the minus strand of NC_025998.2, from coordinate 92,979,105 downwards.
GAAGTAGAAATATCCACCTCTAGCACTGGTGCTCATGGGCCCACATACATCAGTATGTACTAGGCCCAAGAGCTCAGTAGCTCTCTCACCTTTTCCAGTAAAAGGTGACTTGGTCATTTTACCAAGAAGACAGAACTCACAGGTTGGAAGTGATTCACAATCACTGACTTTGAGGATTCCCTCTTGAGTCAACCTGTTTATTCTGTTCTTATTTATATGACCTAGCCTCCAATGCCATAAGTAGATATTTGACACACTATCTAATCTAGGGTGCTTGCCAGTAGAATAGACTCTTATCAGGCTTGATCTTTTTGGTCTGGCTCTGCACAGATGTCCCAGCCTGAACTTGCACCTTCTTGACTTTCTTCTTCTTGTTCTTCTTTCCTTTCTCAAAGGGTCGAGAACCAGAAGATGAACCTCCCACTGAGTTCACTGAGTTCACCGACTCCTTGAGGAGTTGGTGATCCTTCTCAAAGTTCTGAAGCAACCCCATTAACCCATGGTAGTTTACTTCAGGCTTTGTCATTCTATAATGAGTGAGGAATGGGAGACAAGACTTGGGCAGCGAGTTCAGTATTGCATCTTTCCCAAACTGCTCATGCAAGGGAAAGCCGAGCTTGCTCAATCGTTCCATCAGCTCGATCATGTACAATACATGATCAGTGATAGAGACTCCATCCCGTATTTTGGCGTTGAAGATGGCACAACTAGTCTTGTACCTCTCTACGTCATCGGGTGTGCCAAAGGTATCCTCCAACACTTGAAGCATGTCCTTTGGCTGAGCCGTCTCGAATCTGCGACTGAACTCGTCGCTCATGATAGCAGCTAGCATGATACAGCACATCGTGGTCCGGTCACTGAGCCACTTCTGGTAAGTGTCTCTGACTGTTCCACATGCATTGACAGCTGGCTCCTCAGGTGCAGGATCTAATATCACATATAGGATCCGTTCATGCTTCAGGACTATCTTCAACTTTCGATACCAGCTATCGAAGTTGGATCCCACCAACTTATCATTGTCCAACAATGATCGGAGTGATAGGGAAGTGGCCATATTTGCACAAAGGAGAACCATAACCTAATTAGTAATTGATTCATTAAACCTAAAGATTTGGACTTTAATCAAAAGGTTTCTCCCACTATTTTATTCGAATTGGTAGCCTCTACCTCCAATTCGAGGAATTACCCTAATTCCTTAGCGGGTACTAGAATCCACTTAGACTGCACACAAGCCCAACTTTGGTTGGCCAACCCATGTACATCTAAGGGTAGGTTCATAACCAATTGTTTCTCTAAACAATTTCTAGTAATTTTAATTTTGCCCCAGAAACCTAATCAGTAGGCTTTGGCCTCCACTGTAAGGATCCAGTTAGGTCCAACCATTAACATGATCATACTTGGTGTATCTAACCAACGAATGATTAAGCCCAACTTTGGTTGGCTCACCTAACCACCATTAGAGAGACACTTCCAAGTCATCATATGATGAGTGATAATTCCATTAGTCAACAAGCACCAGGCCTTTGGGTCTGCAATGATTATTGAGTTCATGGACTCATTATCAAACACCTTAATGGGAGGCTATGACTCAGTTATCTCCATAACTTTATCATTTTAAGGACCTAATAATTTTAGAGGATTAAATAATATAGAGGATGAGGTCAGATGAACCAGCTTATCATGATCCTCCCACTGGCTTCACCAAGTCAGCTTAAGGGAGACCGGGCTGGTCTAGGAGCACCTAAATCAGTCACACTGATTTACCTAGCTGACATGGGTCAGCTCGAATAGTCAAGTGATCCGATCAAAACATAATTTCACCAAGAGGCCAGGTAAGTTCGATCAGTGGGAGGGTCTGCCAAAGCTTGCCTTAGACACCATCATGAATGGCCAGGTAAGCGGGCTCCCAATTAAAAACCACCGGTCTGGTTTACCTTAGACACCAACTGGTTTAATTAGTTTCGATTAGATCAACCTAACAGTTCATGCTAGACCGCTTAGCCAAGAATCAAGTCCATTTGGTTCTCGTTAAAGACATGGACTTGACCAACTACAACTATTGTAATTGATCTAGAGAATCCTTGACCTAATCTAAGACAACAATTGATTAGATTTAGTCAATTCTCTAATTAAGTCCATCTTTAATCTAACCATAGGTCTAACCCAATTAATGGACCTAATTTCCACTAACCCATTAACCCAATGTGTTATGATTTGTGTCTTAGGTTCTTCAATTCACAATCCTAGAACCTAATCAAACAACTTCTTAATTCTTAATTAAGTTTTGGGCTGAGGGTTGGGTTCGGCTTTTCAAAAAATAATTTTATATTTGTAAAACAATTTTACAATATGATTCTACCAATCATATTGCATGTTTGATTCATAATCAAGATGCAAGTGAAATAAACATGAAACTACTTTAGATCTAATCTAAACAGGTTCATGTAATTGAAACAATTTCAACTTTAAATAATTTCTTTGCATAAAAATTATTAACAAAGAGATTTTATTTCAGATTTAAACATCTTTTAAATCTAATAAATCATAAATTTAATCTAGATCATATCTAACAAATTTATGATTAAAGATAGATCTACACAAACTAGGACAACCTTTGCACTGTAAGGGGTAAACCTTACAGCAGGACAACCTTGCAGTTTGTGATTGATCTAAAATTTTAATTTCAGATTTAATAATCAGATTATAAATTAGATCTAATCTAAAAAATAATCTAAGCATGTATAAATAATCATGTAATAAAGAACCTAGGCTCTGATACCAATTGTAGGAACCAGATCTAGGGTTTCAGGGTTAGATCTTGAAACTTTTTCAAGATCATACAGCGGAAGACTAAAATAAATCAAAATTTATTTTCTAAGATCAGAAAATCCCTAGATCTAAGATCCTATTACATGATTATTACATAGCATTAAATCAAAAATTAAAATATATATAAATATAGTATGAACTACATGTTGATCATATCAACATGTTTCTATACTAGCTACATCTAATGTATGTATTAAATAATAGATCAGATCTATTACCTTGCAAGTTAGACGCTCTAACCTCGCTGATCCGGGCTTAAGGATGATGTTGCAAGCCGCACACGCGTCCGGCCTCTAGGAGTCGTCCACACGAGCCCACGAATCTCGATCAGAAGTCCTGCTTCAGGAAATCAGCACAGTATGCTAGTACTGCGCTGATCCTTCTTTGATGGTTGATCAGGTGCCTCCTTCTTCTTGATTTGGACTCTTCCAAAGATGGAAAGTAGAAGGAGGAGTTTCAGATCTGAGACGCTCTCAGGAAACTCAAGATGGAAGGAGGAAAGATATGAAAATAAAAACCCTAGAAGAAGACCCTCTTCTTCTTCACGTTTTTCTCTCTAGACACCCAAACTTGCATCTTTTATATCTCCACGACCCAAAGGTATTTCTCTCTGATTTTTGGATGGCAGAAAGGCTCTCAAATATCTATCTCTCCTTAAAATTTACAAAAAATCGTCTTATATAGAGAGATATGATAGAGTCCTTGTCTAGGTCAAACACCTAGTCAAGGCTTATCCAAACATGGCAAGTAAAGGGACGCCCAACTCTTGAGCACCTCCTCCATATTTTCGTGCA